>NC_142368.1:25940282-26240282 GCF_059441175.1 Urocampus carinirostris
TGTTCCACGTTCGCGGGTTTAGAGCTTCGCAGGTCTAAAAAATAATAATAACAAAATGAAATAATTTAAAAAAATATATACCTTTTTTTTTTTTTTTTTTTCTTAAGCATTTTTGAAGGGGTGTCGCTACTTTGCGGATTTTCACTTTTCCCGGGTGGTTTTGGTCTCCATTAACCGCGATAACCTAGGGATTACTGTATTTCTATTTTCCTACATATATATATATATATATATATATAAAGGATGATGTTGGTTAAAATTCAGTTTAAAGAAAAATGTGTTGAATTCATTGTAAACGTTAAAAATACGATCTCTTGTTAAAAGTATCTTGTTAAAATGGATGTAAAAATGTATTGTGATGGTTGATATTCTAAAATGTATTTTATGTAAACTGAAAAGAAAGCTCTTTGATATGTTTTGGCAGTCTACAACGAGCTGCCAACGAGATCAAAGCCAGCAGAGAAGCTTACCACGTGTTGTGTTGTGACTCATCCATTTGCAGCAACTATAATAAAAACGTCGTCATCCAGTCCAGCGTGAATGTGGATCTTTGGTAGGACAGGTACACCGCGGTTACATATATATACATGTATATGTATATGTATATATATATATATATATATATATATATATATATATATATATATATATATATATATACAGGGAGTGCAGAATTATTAGGCAAGTTGTATTTTTGAGGATTAATTTTATTATTGAACAACAACCATGTTCTTAATGAACCCAAAAGTCTCATTAATATCAAAGCTGAATATTTTGGAAGTTGGAGTGGGGCTTTTTTAGTTTTAGCTATTTTAGGAGGATATCTGTGTGTGCAGGTGACTATTACTGTGCATAATTATTAGGCAACTTAACAAAAAACAAATGTATACCCATTTCAATTATTTATTTTCATCAGGGAAACCAATATAACAGCTCAACATTCATAAATATACATTTCTGACATTCAAAAACAAAACAAAAACAAATCAGTGACCAATATAGCCACCTTTCTTTGCAAGGACACTCAAAAGCCTGCCATCCATGGATTCTGTCAGTGCTTTGATCTGTTCACAATCAACATTGCGTGCAGGAGCAACCACAGCCTCCCAAACACTGTTCAGAGAGGTGTACTGTTTTCCCTCCTTGTAAATCTCACATTTGATGAGGGACCACAGGTTCTCTATGGGGTTCAGATCAGGTGAACAAGGAGGCCATGTCATTAGTTTTTCTTCTTTTAGACCCTTTCTTGCCAGCCACGCTGTGGAGTACTTGGATGCGTGTGTTGGAGCGTTGTCCTGCATGAAAATCATGTTTTTCTTGAAGGATGCGGACTTCTTCCTGTACCACTGCTTGAAGAAGGTGTCTTCCAGAAACTGGCAGTAGGACTGGGAGTTGAGCTTGAGTCCATCCTCAACCCGAAAAGGCCCCACAAGCTCATCTTTGATGATACCAGCCCATACCAGTACCCCACCTCCACCTTGCTGGCGTCTGAGGCGGACTGGAGCTCTCTGCCCTTTACCGATCCAGCCACGGGCCCATCCATCTGGCCCATCAAGACTCACTCTCATTTCATCAGTCCATAAAACCTTAGAAAAATCCGTCTTGAGATTTTTCTTTGCCGACTCTTGACGTTTCAGCTTGTGTGTCTTGTTCAGTGGTGGTCGTTTTTCAGCCTTTCTTACCTTGGCCATGTCTCTGAGTATTGCACACCTTGTGCTTTTGGGCACTCCAGTGATGTTGCAGCTCTGAAATATGGCAAAACTGGTGGCAAGTGGCATCTTGGCAGCTGTACGCTTGACTTTTCTCAGTTCACGGGCAGTTATTTTGCGCCTTGGTTTTTCTACACGCTTCTTGCGACCCTGTTGACTATTTTGAATGTAACGCTTGATTGTTCGATGATCACGCTTCAGAAGCTTGGCAATTTTAAGAGTGCTGCATCCCTCTGCAAGATATCTCACTATTTTTGACTTTTCAGAGCCTGTCAAGTCCCTCTTCTGACCCATTTTGCCAAAGGAAAGGAAGTTGCCTAATAATTATGCACACCTGATATAGGGTGTTGATGTCATTAGACCACACCCCTTCTCATTACAGAGATGCACATCACCTGATATGCTTAATTGGTAGTAGGCTTTCGAGCCTATACAGCTTGGAGTAAGACAACATGCATAAAGAGGATGATGTGGTCAAAATACTCATTTGCCTAATAATTCTGCACTCCCTGTATATGTATACATGTATATGTATACATGTATATGTATACATGTATATGTATACATGTATGTGTATACATGTATGTGTATACATGTATGTGTATACATGTATATGTATACATGTATGTGTATATATATGTATATATATATTCAGATTCAGATTCAGATTCAGATTCAGATCTACTTTATTGTCATTCTAGTACACGTGTATACAGAACGAAATGTCGATGGATCTGACTCCCTCAGTTTCCCTCAGTGTCCTTCAGTGTACAGATATAAATAAAGCTGTATTGTGTTATTTACCATAGTGCCGATAGTGCAAGAAGAGACGCTAACCAGATGTGCAAGATGGGCAGTCAGGTTAACAAGTCAGGTACACAGTACCATTATATTGTAAACAATAACACTGTAAGTAATAACACTGTAAGTAACAATAGTGCAGAGATCAAATGTGCAAGGAGTGGCAAGCTATAAAAAAACTGCCACTAGTGCAAAAGTCAAATTAGCAGCCGTTTAGATTTAAGTTAACTATATGTTAGATTGACCATTTAACAGTCTAATGGCCAGGGGGACTAGACTATTGCGGAGCCTGGTGGTCCTGCACCGCACACTGCAGTACCTCTTCCCAGAGGCTAGCAGAGTGAATAGTCCATGATGGGGGTGAGAGGGGTCCCCGGTAATGTTCTTAGCATGGGATAAGCAGCGCTTCTGGCCAATGTCCTGAATGGAGGGAAGTGTAGTCCCGATTATTTTCTCCGCTGTCCTCGTTACCCTCCTCACACTACCCCAGTCGGTAGCGCTGCAGCCTCCACACCACACAGAGATACAGCTGGTCAGGATACTCTCTATGGTGCCCCTGTAGAATGTGATGAGGGATGGTGGGGGCAGGTGGGCTCTCCTCATCCTCCGCAGGAAGTACAGGCGCTGCTGTGCCCTCTTAACCAGAGATGCAGTGTTCACGGACCAGGTGAGTTTGTTTGTGATGTGCACCCCTAGGAACTTGATACTGCTGACAACCTCCACAGCCTTGTTGTTGATGCAAAGTGGGGCATGGTTGGGCTGGTTTTTCCTAAAGTCGACAATGATCTCTTTAGTCTTGTCAACATTCAGGACCAGGCTGTTGTCCTTGCACCAGCCCACCATCTGCTCCACTTCCTCTCTGTAGGCCAGGTCGTTGTCGTCCCTGATGAGGCCCACCACCGTTGTGTCGTCAGCATACTTCACGATGTGGTTTGTGTATGTATATATATATATACATGTATGTATATGTATATACATGTATATGCATATACGTGTACATGTATATGTGTGTACATGTATATGTGTATACATGTATATGTGTATACATGTATATGTGTATACATGTATATGTGTATACATGTATATGTGTATACATGTATATGTGTATACATGTATATGTGTATACATGTACATGTATATATGTGTATACATGTATATACATGTACATGTATATATGTGTATACATGTATATACATGTACATGTATATGTGTATACATGTATATGTGTATACATGTATATGTGTATACATGTATATGTGTATACATGTATATGTGTATACATGTATATGTATGTACATGTATATGTATGTACATGTATATGTATGTACATGTATATGTATGTACATGTATATGTGTATTAGAGGTAAGATCGGGCCAAAAAAAAGCACCCGAGCCCGACGCAGGCCCGAGGGGTATTAAACCCGACCCGGACCGAGCCCGACTAATTAACTGGATTTGCTGGCCCGGCCCGAGGGGGCCCGAAATTACATATTTTATTTATAAGGAGGGGTGATTTATGATAACAAATTAAACTCTGCCTTTTGTTACAACATCTAGGCCTAAGTTAAATAAAACTGTATAAACATTTACATCTTTTATATTTCTGTGTCTGCACTGCAGATGTTACATTAAGCGACAATCTGTCATTGACGTTTTTTTTTTTTGAGGTAGCGAAAACATTTAAGGGCGTCCGTCATTTTGACGACTTGATCATTGGGCCATAATCCACAGCAGCAGTAGTAGTACGTCCTTAAGATTTTAGCGCAGCACTTTCATTCAGGGGGTGTTGACGTGTTGTGCCCTTTTCCGACTCCTATGCAAATTCCCCCCCCCCCCCCCCCCCCCCCCCGATCGTATTCTATATAAAACGCTTATTAAAACAATAAAGCGAGCTAATTATAATAATTGGGAGATCCTAGTCTATATAACGCGTTTATTTAAACAATAAAGCGTGATTTTATTCTGCAAATTGCGTTTTTTAACGCGGATGAAAATGTCACCAACGTCAATGTACGCTTCCGACAAAAGCGATCGTATTCTATATAAAACGCTTATTAAAACAATAAAGCGAGCTAATTATAACAATTGGGAGATCCTAGTCTATATAACGCGTTTATTTAAACAATAAAGCGCGATCGTATTCTACAAATTGCGTTTTTTAACGCGGATGAAAATGTCACCAACGTCAATGTACGCTTCCGACAAAAGCGATCGTATTCTATATAATACGCTTTAAAACAAAATAAAGCGAGCTAATTATAATAATTGGGAGATTCTAGTCTATATAACGCGTTTATTTAAACAATAAAGCGCGATCGTATTTTACAAAATGCGTTTGTTAATGCGGATGGAAAAGTCACCAACGTCACTGTACGCTATGATTTCCGCAATCACAACTAATTGTACACAAATAATATTTATTCGATTTACTATATTCCTTGGTCTAGTATCCATACATAGTTTAAGTATATATTTTTAATGAACATATATTTATAATTATTAATTAATTTAAAAAAAAAAAAAAAAGCAGGACCGGACCCGACCCGACCCGACCGTATGACTGACATTTCAGGCCCGACCCGGCCCGAAATTGCCTCGGGTTCGGGTTCGGGCTCGGGCTCGGGCCATAAATCTTAGGTCTAATGTGTATACATGTATGTGTGTATATATATATATATATATATATATATATATATGTGTATATATATATACATGTATGTATATATATATATATATACATGTATGTATATATATATATATATATATACATGTATGTGTATATATATATATATACATGTATGTATATATATATATATATATACATGTATGTGTATATATATATATATACATGTATGTGTATATATATATATACATGTATGTATATATATATATATATATATATACATGTATGTGTATATATATATATACATGTATGTGTATATATATATATATATACATGTATGTGTATATATATATATATACATGTATATGTATACACATGTTTATGTATATGTATGTACATGTATATGTATATACATGTATATACATGTATATGTATATACATGTATATGTATATACATGTATATGTGTATACATGTATTTGTATATACATGTATATGTATATACATGTATATGTGTATACATGTATTTGTGTATACATGTATTTGTGTATACATGTATTTGTGTATACATGTATATGTGTATACATGTATATGTGTATATGTATATATATCTCATCTCATCAGCCGTACTGCTTATCCTCATTTGGGTCGCGGGGGGGCTGGAGCCCATCCCAGACATCTCCGGGCAGTGGGCAGGGGACACCCTGAACTGGTTGCCAGCCAATTTCAGGGCACACAGGGACAGACAACTCATTCGCTCATTCACACCTAGGGACAATTTGGACCGGCCAATTCACCTGAAATGCATGTTTTTGGAACGTGGGAGGAAACCGGAGTGCCCGGAGGAAACCCACGCAAGCACGGGGAGAACATACAAACTCCGCACAGGAAGTCTGGAGCTGGATTTGAACCCACGCAGGAGGTTCCCACGACAGGTTCCCGTGACATGAACTGTGCCGCACAAGCGCTAACCACTGCGCCGCCGTATATACATACATATACATATACATGTATATATATGTAACCGCGATATATATATATATATATATATATATATATATATATCGCATATTGGAATATAATATTGTGAATGTGCCTAATTGCTGTTGAGATTGTCATGATTGTTTTCTGTTTTTAGTGTCAATAAATTTGTTCAAACCAAAAAAAAAAAATATATATATATATATCGCGGTATATACATGTATGTATATATATATACACATATACATATATATATAGTGTCATGTATACATGTATACACATACATGTATACACATACATGTATACACATACATGTATATGTGTATATATATGTGTATATATATGTATACATACATATGTATATATACATATGTATATATATGTATATACGTGTGTGTGTATATATATATATATATATATATATATGTTTGTGTATATATATGTATGTGCATATATATGTATGTGTATATGTATTTTATTTTGTGTAGCAAATTTAATTCTCTTGTGGAACACCTGATTTGGCCCAATTTCACCTGGAACCGAGCTCCAGAGCAGTGTTAGTGTAGGTTTTCTGACGCTGCTTTCTTCACCTTTTTGTCTGGTTTTCGTTTTTTATTTTTTAGTCTAGTGTTTTTTGTTATATTTAAGCATATCCTGTCCTTTTATGAAGGAAAAGAGTTATAAAAATGCTATATTTGTTGGGGGTGCTCGAGCACATGCCCATGGGTAAAAGTTCATTGTAGATCCAAAGATAACGCCATGGGGATTGCCCCATTTAACTATTCCGCATTTGTCTTGTTCCCAGCCTTCAAGTCTGTGTCAGGTCACCATGAGCAAGATTGAAGACAGCATCTCCCAGAACAAGGACATATCAGCTGCTGTTTTCCTTGATGATACTTCCATTAACAAAAGTGAGAGTGCAGAAAAAGGGGACACTATTTGTACAAATGTGACTTGTCCTGAGGGTTTGAAACCTACGAAATTGGAGAGTCAAAACCAAGAGAATGGTGAGAGTGGAGACTGCAAGAAGTCGGGTAAGTTGAGAACTAAACCAATATCTTATGAAAAAAAAAAAACCCCTCAATTATGTCATTTGTCCCCCTCTTTTATCTCAGCGGCCCAGCAAGAGTCAAGCAGGAAATACAGGAAGCGAGGACGACGGGCTGACAATGAGCAAGAAGCAAAGAAGAGCAAGAAAAAAAAGCAGATCCAACGACCCAACTACTTTTTGTCCATTCCTATCAGCAACGCACAGGTCTGCCTTGGATAGCTTCACCTTTTAACACCCTTTCTTTACACTATTTTACACTGAAATCATGTTCCCTGTTTTCCGCACTATGAGGCGCACCTCAAAGCCTTTTTTTTTTTTTTTCAAAATCTGACCACCATGCGCCTAATAATATGGTGTGCCTTATATATGGATCAATAACGCAACGGGTCTCAAAACTACAGTAAGCAGCTGCCAACTCAATTTTTTTCCCCCCATAGAAGTAGTGCGCGGTGCATGCTGGGATATGTTATCCCGGCGTTTCATTTTCTAACCAATGTGTCGATCATCTTTTGAATCTGTCACTAGTTATCCGGAGGTAAAGGAGGCTGGTCCTTTTTAGCATAAACAGGCTCGTATAGGCTAAAGCGGGGTAAAACAAATCCTGCAATTGGCCGAAAAACATGTGAATCACATTCAGGTTGGTCTACGGCTTAGAAAAAATAATGTTACTAGTCTGTTTATTTGTAAACGGGAATTGTGGGGCTAAACAGACAGCTAGCAACAAGCATAGTCCACCGATTTAGAGAAGACTTTTTAAAATTCCTGTGTTTTGGAGTATGTAAATATTTTAAACGGTTGGATTCATGATACTCACAAATGTATGGATAGCATGGTGGCATATTATCGAATGTGGTGACTGCAAGACGACAATTTTTGTGAGCTACTTCGGCTTTATATTTTTCAGGTATCTTGTTTGAGACTCATCGTGATGTTTTTGTGTTTGTTATATTTATGAATTTATAAATAGTCAGTATAAGCTTTCCAATGATATGTGGCATAATGTATTTGAGTGACTGGTGACATCGTACAGACACTTTGTTAAGGGGTTGATGAGTTTGACTGACCTGTCTGTTTTGTTGACGTTCTTACTGTAGCGCCTTATGGTCCGGTGCGCCTTATGCATGGAAAATATGACAAAAGCCCATTCTTGGGGGTGCACCTTATAATCCGGTGCTCCTAAAAGTGCAGGGAATTCGGTTTGAATTGGTGCTTAGACCAAGCAGAGGGATTTCACTTTGACAGTTAGTTTGGCAAACCAACTTTCGACACTGTTATGAAATTGGATTGACAACTGGGTTCAAAAATTTTGACCATAAATTCTCAGTGTTGACCGGTTAGATTTTAACAATATCTTGGAGTCTTAGTTGGTAATGAATGACGCGTTTTACTCTGCAGATTAGTTTCTCAGTGGCTGAGGTCCAAAAAGCAGTTCTGGAACAGGAACCGCGTTTGGCCAAAGCCATGATTTCCATTCCAACACTCCATATCACACTTCTCGTCACCCACCTGGCTGATCAAGAGCAAGTAGACATGTGAGTAGAGCCTCATTTATCATCACTACCTGTGGAAATGTTTAAATCTAAGCTTAAAACACACTTCCATTCTATAGCATATGAATAAACTATATTTTATGTTGACAATATCTGTGTATTATTTGCCCTCATGTAGGTTTTAAAACGGGATGGTGTCATAATCGTCTGTAGTTTGCAATAGTCTTTGATCTGTGCAGCCCTTTGAGACTCTTTGTCATCAAGGGCTTTACAAATAAACATGACTTGACACTTTTCATACTGCCTCTAATCATGTGATACTTTTTAAATGGACTAAAAAAATGACCGTTACAATGATATGTGACATGATTTAGATTTTAAGTGATTGATAAAATGAGCGCCCAAAGTTATTCAGGGGAGGAGGGTTTATAAGCCTTTGACATCAAGGTGGTTTAAACCTGCGCTTTTCGCCAAATGTGCCAAATTTTATTTTGCAACCAATGACAATGATATTGTGGCAATTTTAAAATAACAATATCACTATCACCGTTACATCCCTAGTCAAATATCTGGTTAAAAAAACACTGAATTAAACTGTTTTCTGAATTCCCCTTCAGGTAATATACTTGGGCCAAAAGAAGACTATTATTGGAGTACCAAGTACTACATTGATTTATCATTTCATGAGATTTACTTAGGACAAATGCATTAAAAATGTATGAATTAATTTTAAATCAGTTATTTTCGTGCATTTTAGCACCCTCTTTTATCCGATAAAAGCCATGTATGGGATTTTTAATCTACACTAAGTAGAAGATCGTGACATTAGTAATCACTAAATTCTGGCATGATGTAACACGAGAGCATGAGTGTGGATTAGAGTGTGACTTTGTATGTTTGCCGTTTGTGTGTGTTTGTTGTCCCTCTAAGGGCGGCCGCAGCGCTGGCCCAGGCGGGGCCGTCATTGGGCAAGCTGCTGGGCGGGACGGAGCTTGTGTTGCCTTTCACAAGCATCGCTCACTTCAGAAACAACGTGGTGTTTGTCGCCCTCGACCCGGGTCCGCAAAAGCGTGTTCTGCGCAGCCTGGCAGGTCAGTCACACATTTACACTTTAGTGTTTCCCATTGAATTTTGTGAGACCCCGTTGGGTGGACAGTCTAAGGGGGAGAACATTTTGCACATTTTAAATTCAAATGCATCGATCTGGTTCGGGCTGCAAATCATGATTATTTTCATAATTGACTAATCTTTTTTTTAAAGACATTTTTAATTTCTTCATCTTTATTCAAATATTGAGTTTTGGACGGCTAGAAAAATGGTGCGGAAAACAGATTATTTTATAATAAAACTCCAACAAGTGGTACTAAAAATACCAGCGTCACAACTGAATTGTGTGCGCTCTTATTGACATTGATTTAGGTACTTGGTGGCTCATAAATCGCTTGATACAATAAATCAATGATCGAATTAGTTGCCAAAGCTTTTGATCATAGATTCCAATTGGTTTTATTGATTGGTTGGTGCAGCCCTAGATCTGGTGCATTTTTAGAGCGAACTCAAGAGGCTAGATCTATGACGAAAATGTGCCTCTTTTGAATTTTAGCATTTAGGAACACTGTTTTAGAGCCATTAATAAAATTAAAATAAGCAAGATTTAGGCTTATTTTCTGCTTAGAATTTTTTCCCCTGACCCGTGCTTGTGCTCAAAACAAAAACATGTTTATTGACAAAAAGTAAGAGAGAGCCAACAAATGGGTGCAAGTGAGCACGCCATGGCGTTTGCGATCTTTTTTTAAATAAAATATCTTAGTTATTTTGATTTACTTCACATTTATATAAATATTTTTAAAGATGTTATTATATTGTTTTATTCAAATTATTAAAAACCCAGTGTCAACAAATAATAGATCTGAAAGCGCTTGTTCTAAGCCAATCAGAACGGGAGGATGACTACAGCCGGTGGCTGCCAATTTAGATCATTCATCCATGTATCACATGTTATCCACACGCTTGTACGGTGGAACCTCTACTTACAATTTTTTTTTTTTCTGGGAGTAGCTTTGTCACCAGAACATTTGTAAGTAGAGTGTTTTGTATCAAAAATGGTTAAAAGATGTGTCTGGGGTACTTGTAACGTTGATCAGAGGTGTTTGTAACGGTTGGTAGGGGTGAGGTTCTTCCCTTTTCCTCAGTGTGTTTGAAGTGGATAAAGGAATGCTATCGCCCTTACCTTCAACTGAACGTGAAAGTGATTGATGGGAACCGGAACAATGTTATTTGTTTCACAGTGTTTTGTTTTTATCAAATTGAAGTTTCTGAAGGGTCAGTTCTAACACAGCACCCTATTAGCCTCACAGCTTGAGGTGTAGCTTCTCCCTGTCACGTTAATTTGGTATATTACCATGAATGAGGAATAGCGACTAAAGAGTCGCTCGTTGTTGTTTCGGCTGCCCTATTTGCTCCACGTGTGATACATGTATACTTTAACTATGGTGGGCATGGCTTTTAATTTGACCCTGGCGGCCCGACAGATACTTAAAATACAGGGAGTGCAGAATTATTAGGCAAGTTGTATTTTTGAGGATTAATTTTATTATTGAACAACAACCATGTTCTTAATGAACCCAAAAGTCTCATTAATATCAAAGCTGAATATTTTGGAAGTTGGAGTGGGGCTTTTTTAGTTTTAGCTATTTTAGGAGGATATCTGTGTGTGCAGGTGACTATTACTGTGCATAATTATTAGGCAACTTAACAAAAAACAAATGTATACCCATTTCAATTATTTATTTTCATCAGGGAAACCAATATAACAGCTCAACATTCACAAATATACATTTCTGACATTCAAAAACAAAACAAAAACAAATCAGTGACCAATTTAGCCACCTTTCTTTGCAAGGACACTCAAAAGCCTGCCATCCATGGATTCTGTCAGTGCTTTGATCTGTTCACGATCAACATTGCGTGCAGCAGCAACCACAGCCTCCCAGACACTGTTCAGAGAGGTGTACTGTTTTCCCTCCTTGTAAATCTCACATTTGATGAGGGACCACAGGTTCTCTATGGGGTTCAGATCAGGTGAACAAGGAGGCCATGTCATTAGTTTTTCTTCTTTTAGACCCTTTCTTGCCAGCCACGCTGTGGAGTACTTGGATGCGTGTGATGGTCCTGCATGAAAATCATGTTTTTCTTGAAGGATGCGGACTTCTTCTTGTACCACTGCTTGAAGAAGGTGTCTTCCAGAAACTGGCAGTAGGACTGGGAGTTGAGCTTGAGTCCATCCTCAACCCGAAAAGGCCCCACAAGCTCATCTTTGATGATACCAGCCCATACCAGTACCCCACCTCCACCTTGCTGGCGTCTGAGGCGGACTGGAGCTCTCTGCCCTTTACCAATCCAGCCACGGGCCCATCCATCTGGCCCATCAAGACTCACTCTCATTTCATCAGTCCATAAAACCTTAGAAAAATCCGTCTTGAGATTTTTCTTGGCCCAGTCTTGACGTTTCAGCTTGTGTGTCTTGTTCAGTGGTGGTCATTTTTCAGCCTTTCTTACCTTGGCCATGTCTCTGAGTATTGCACACCTTGTGCTTTTGGGCACTCCAGTGATGTTGCAGCTCTGAAATATGGCAAAACTGGTGGCAAGTGGCATCTTGGCAGCTGTACGCTTGACTTTTCTCAGTTCACGGGCAGTTATTTTGCGCCTTGGTTTTTCTACACGCTTCTTGCGACCCTGTTGACTATTTTGAATGTAACGCTTGTTTGTTCGATGATCACGCTTCAGAAGCTTGGCAATTTTAAGAGTGCTGCATCCCTCTGCAAGATATCTCACTATTTTTGACTTTTCAGAGCCTGTCAAGTCCCTCTTCTGACCCATTTTGCCAAAGGAAAGGAAGTTGCCTAATAATTATGCACACCTGATATAGGGTGTTGATGTCATTAGACCACACCCCTTCTCATTACAGAGATGCACATCACCTGATATGCTTAATTGGTAGTAGGCTTTCGAGCCTATACAGCTTGGAGTAAGACAACATGCATAAAGAGGATGATGTGGTCAAAATACTTATTTGCCTAATAATTCTGCACTCCCTGTAATATGGGAAACACTGCACTTAACACACGCTCCTTTCTGTTGCTTTTTTAATGTTCATATTCAATCCTTGCATTAGCTAATTGAAGTGGTTTATATTTTCAATGTCTTAGCATGTTTTATTTTCTATATGGCTAACCAGCTTAAGCCGGAATTTTATTAAGAGGATTCCCCTTCCTCCATCGGCTAAAAACTGGCCGGCAAATACTTGGGATTTTTTTCATGAGTTTGCAGCTATAATCAGGGTTGGGTAGGGTTACTTTAACTTGATTACTTTCAATTACTTTTGGATTACTCCAATACCAAATATGCTAATAAAAGACAAAAGAAAGTAAATATGAATAAGATTATGACTCACAACACATTGTAAGCTTTCTCTCCTGGCTTTGATCTCTTTGATCTCCGGCAAAACTAACATAAAATGCGACAGAAACAAAATGAAAATAAATTCAAACAGCTTGCCAACATCATTTTTGCCATTCCATGTGTTCCGTTACTCCCCAAGCCTGCACAAAATTTAGTAATTTTATTCATATTTAGTTTCTTTTGTCTTTTATCAGCATATTTGGTATTGGAGTAATCCAAAAGTAATTGAAAGTAATCAAGTTAAAGTAACCCTACCGAACCCTGGCTATAATAATGTTCTTGCATCACGTAAAATATTTGACACTCCTGTTTAACTCCCACTGTCCATTCTTAAAGAATATTTTTAAAATGTATTTGTATTATTTGGTTTGTGTTGTCATTATTATAGTGTCATATGATGTTTATTTACCGTAAATTCCGGACTATAAACCGCTACTTTTTCCCCAAACTTTCAACCCTGCGGCTTATTCAGTTATGCGGCCAATTTATGTAATTTTTTTAACGGCCGCCAGCGGCGCTCGAGTAAAAAAGGTAAGATTTAGACTGCAAATTCTTAGCTTGTGCACAAATGAAATTAGCGTAGACATATCCTCATCATGCAAATTGCAATAAGAAAGGCACATGACGCAACTTTCATAATAAATGCAATCGAGCAGTCCAAAATAGAAGAAAACAGAGCTACCAGACGTAAACTTTACTTTGCGAGTGTGATGCTAGTGTGTTTGTGAAAAAGGGAGCGTGGGACGACGTCTATATGCCAAAGTCTCTTTCCCATTCTGAAGGAAGATGACTTTGATAACGTCAGTTATGAGGAGGAAGATGAGGACGGTTTACCGTGCTCATCACAAGTACAGTATGTTTCTTTAACAGAGCTGTTTACTGTGTTGCGAGCGTGTTTCCAGTAGCGTTTTGCTACCCTTCACAGGCACGGTTTGGGATGAAAGTTCTAATATTATTATTAAAGCTTTGAAAACTCTCTCAGTGTACTGTCTTTCTTTGTGAATATGTGTAACCATGTATAATATGTATTTGCAACTGTACATTTTTGTAATGTATTTATTTTAGAAACGTATTCTGATATGTTTTGTACGAGCAAATGAGAAAGAAGGGGCGGGGCAAACGTGGGCTGACGGTAAGTGGAGTAAAAGTGAGACGTGTTTGTGGACGCGGCCGACAATAGTGAATATATATTTTTCCCACCCTTACCTTTGGAAATATACACTTTTTTCTTTGGATTACTTTCAACGGGCACCCGGACTGTGCAGGTCTGCATTAAATCTTAAGTACCGGTATCATTTTCCGCTTATTTAACCGGCTGTGTTTTCTGGACTGTATCGGGTATGGGTTAATTTCGTGTTAGCATTGCGTTATTTCAATGTGGGCGCATGCGGCTAATATACAGGTGCGGCTTGTGTATGTACAAAATCTGTTATCCTCCCGAAATGTGGTGGATGCGGCTTAGGATCAGGTGCGCTCTATAGTCCGGAATTTACGGTAATTTGTTATTCATTTATGGTTCAAAAAAAGACATATTTGAAATCTCTAATTTTGTTAAACTATTTTTTTAGGGATGCTGGCTACCACATTTTCCAGGCCGATACCCAAATCCTGAGTAGTTCTACATACTGATACACATACCAATACCATTATTACATTAAATTCCCTTCCTTTTGCAAAAATAATAAATATTTTAACGTACTATCCAAATATCCCAACAAAAAAATTCATACTTCATACTGAATTTAATTCATTTCAATTTATTTTATCCCTAAATATCAAGTTCCTGATGATTAAATGGCCACTAGAGGGCAGCCACTATGAGGATTGGCTACCTTTCGAGTACTGATAAATTAAGGCTGGTATTGGCACCAATACCTGGTACCTAAAATCGCCATCCTTAGTTTTTTAAAATTATTTTCGGGGCCATTTTTAGCCTTTTGCATACAGGTTTTGTACGGGTGCTTGAAATCCTTGAAAGTACTTGAATTTTCATGTTGAATTTTCAAGGTCCGGAAAATCCTTGAATTTCAGGTGAAGTGCTTGAAAATCTTGCCATTGCCATGTTTCTTGGTAGTCTGCCAATAAATAATGACTCCGACGTGCCTACTCTGGTTGTTTGTCATTAGGACTGTGTCATGTGAAGTGTCACCTCCCCTTACTGGTCGTATATCCTAGATAACAGCTCTATTTAGAAAACTGGCTGTTTTAGCTTGGCTCTTTGAGAGGAGCTGATTCTTTCAGCTCCCTAGATTTTTTTTTTGCTTTTTTAATTCTATATTATAGATAGATAGATACTTCATTCATCCCCGTAGGGAATTTCACACTTCCAGCAGTATCCTTGTGTTGGAAAAAAGTAAAATAAAATAAAATAAAAGATATAGAATACAAAAACACCCAAGGCATCCTTCTTCTTAGCGCTGCCTCCCCAACACACTGCCGCATAGAAGAGGGCGCTTGCCACAACAGTCTCATAGAACATTTGCAGGAGCTTTTTGCAGATGTTGAAGGACGCCAGCCTTCTGAGGAAGTACAGTCGGCTTTGTCCTTTCCTGCACAGAGCATCTGTGTTGGCAGTCCAGTCCAGTTTATTGTCCAGCTGTACACCCAGGTATTTGTAGGTCTGGACAAACTCTACACATTCTCCTTTGATAGTTACAGGTTCCGGGTGAGGTCTAGTCCTCCTCAAGTCCACCACCATCTCCCTGGTCTTGGTGGTGTTCAGGTGGTTATCAGTCATAATTAAACATTATGCACCAAAATTATTTTGTAATTTTATATGTTTTGCAGGGATCCATAAAAAACACATGAAATATATATTCAAATGTTTACAGATCTACAAAAAGATTGTAAATACAAAACAATTTTACCTGTTTACACTCTGAACAGATTTAAAGTCAAACAACAACACAAAATCCCTGAAAATGCAAAACAATAAAATGACAATTACAAATATTAACTCTTTAGTGCTATTAATAAATGATGAAATGCAATAAAGTACACTATTTTACTATTCTATTTTCATTAATTTAGACACAGATCTTCTGAAAAACAGTCACAATATATAAATTAAATTAAAATAATTAAAGTCAAGTCATGTTTATTTGTAAAGCCCTTAATCATAAAAAGTTTCATAGCAAGAGATCAGCTGTCTCTAAGATTGGAAGATTTAAGTCACGCTGCTTCAGAGCAATGAATATCGTTAAAATAAATCAACATTTTGCAAATTTCCGTTTTTTACACATACGGTAATCTCTCTTTTTTTCCCTCCGTATTGAATTCCATTACTACCAACACGTAAAGAGACCTTTCCGTGTTTGTAAACAAGTGTGATGTGTTGAAGCTGCATGTGCATTGTTTAAGCAGAATGGCAGAATGCATGTCTGTTTATAGCAGCCCATTGACAAAAATATTTTAGATCATAGATAGGAACAGTTAGCAGCAAAATGGCGACTTACAGGACTGTCTCAAAAAATTAGAATATTGTGATAAAGTTCTTTATTTTCTGTAATGCAATTAAAAAAACAAAAATGTCATACATTCTGGATTCATTACACATCAACTGAACTATTTCAAGCCTTTTATTATTTGAATATTGCTGAATTTGGCTTACAGCTTAAGAAAACTCAAAAATCCTATCTCAGAATATTAGAATATCATGAAAAAGTATACAAGTAGGCTATTCAACTAATCACCTGAATCATCTAATTAACTCGAAACACCTTGCGAGGGTTTCCTGAGCCTTAAAAACACTCAGCTTGGTTCAGTAAACTAAATCACAAGTATAGGGAAGACTGCTGATCTGACTGCTGTCCAGAGGACCATCATTGATACCCTCCATCAGGAGGGTAAGACACAAAAAGAAATTTCTCAAAGAGCAGGCTGTTCACAGAGTGCAGTTTCAAAGCATATCCACAAAAAGTCTGTTGGAAGGGAAAAATGTGGCCGGAAACGCTGCACAACCAAGAGAGATGACCGCAGCCTTAACAAAATTGTGAAGAAGAGCCGCTTCCAGAATTTGGGGGAGCTTCAAAGACAGTGGGCTGAAGCTGGAGTCCAGGTATCAAAAGCCACAGTTCACAGACGTGTCCGGGAAATGGGCTACAATAGCCGTATTCCCATGGTCAAGCCACTTCTGAACTCAAGACAACGGAAGAAGCATCTGACTTGGGCTATGGAGAAGAAGCACTGGACAGTTGCAGAGTGGTCCAAAGTCCTCTTTTCAGACGAAAGCAAGTTTTGCATTTCATTTGGAAGTCAAGGCGCCAGAGTCTGGAGAAAGGCTGGAGAGGAGCAAAATCCAAGTTGCTTGAAATCCAGTGTGAAGTTCCCACAGTCAGCAATGGTTTGGGGAGCCATGTCAGCTGCTGGTGTTGGTCCACTGTGTTTCATCAAGTCCAGAGTAAATGCAACTGTGTACCAAGAGATTTTAGAGCACTACATGCTTCCATCTGCTGAAAAGCTCTATGGAGATGAGGATTTCATTTTCCAGCATGATCTGGCACCTGCCCACAGTGCCAAAACCACCAGTAACTGGTGCACTGACCATGGCATCACTGTCCTTGATTGGCCTGCTAATTCCCCTGACCTGAACCCCATCGAGAATTTGTGGGGTATAGTTAAGAAGAAGATGAAAGACACCAGACCTACAAATGCAAATGAGCTGAAGGCCGCTATCGAAGCATCCTGGGCATCAATAACACCTCAGCAATGCCACAGGCTGATTGCCTCCATGCCACGCCGGATTGATGCAGTAATCCGTGCAAAAGGATTCCCAACCAAGTACTGAGTGCATCAATGGACATTTTCAAATGTTTGATTTAGTTTTGCTGTTATAAAATTATTTTTTTACTTGGTCTGAGGAAGTATTCTAATATTTTGAGATAGGATTTTTGAGTTTTTTTCAGCTGTAAGCCAAAATCAGCAATATTCAAATAATAAAAGGCTTGAAATAGTTCAGTTGATGTGTAATGAATCCAGAATGTATGACATTTTTGTTTTTTTAATTGCATTACAGAAAATAAAGAACTTTATCACAATATTCTAATTTTCTGAGACAGTCCTGTAGTTTCGTCATCAAAGTCAACAACAAAAAACCATCCTTTTTATCAGTGCTGGATTTCTTCCTTTAAGGGTACTGGAAAAAATGGCCTTGAAAGTGCTTGAATTTGGCCTTGAAAAAGGAGTATGAACCCTGTATCAAGTTTTCTGCCAAAAAATACTCTTAAAAAATGAACCTCACTTTTTATATGAAGTAAGTCAAAGGAAAGGAAAAATGGAAGAGTCTTAGTTAACACTGATATATTAATATGCGATATACAGTGGAACTAAAAGGGGCAAAGCTTATTGGTGGAGGATGAACTCCAGAAGACGCATCGAAACCTGTCAAGTGATTGAAGCATTCCTTAAAGGCAAAAAGGAAAGCAATGCCAACTCGGTGGATCCACCCTCGCATGGAAAAACCGTTGTTGTTTTTAGACATGAGGCAGGAAGTTCAACCTCCCGCCCTGCTGTCTACCACTTCCATCACTATTATTGATTACGTTCTCACCTTTCATTCCCCAGTTGGCTGTTTTTCTTAAAATAACAGCATATCTCTGTGCAATGCTTCTTTTTGTCTTTTTTGTCTTGTCTTTATCTGACTTTGGCATCCTGTGACGTGCTTTGTTTAGGCTGGCCAGATGTCCCCGCTATCCACTTCTTGGCTCAGACTCACAAAAACAACAAAAAACAGACTTTGCCAAAGATAATTTGATGTGTCAATGTTAATGTGTGTTGCAGAGTTGCTGTACAGTCGTTTCAAGGACCAAGGCCTGGTTGAAGGAGAAGCCCGTGGATTTGAACCACACCTCACCATTATGAAGCTGTCCAAAGCGCCGAAGCTCAGATCGCAGGTACCGTATTGCCACGACTGTAAGGCGCACTTAAAACATTTTCTTCAAATTGTGCGGCGCCCCATATCATGCAGTGCACCTTGTGTGTGATGTTAAGCGGCTGACGTAGCTAAGGACACCATGAGGCTGTGTGGGAAGTGTGTGCGTCACCGCTAAAGGGTGAGGTGTGGGAGTGTATATTAGGCAGGGTTCATACTGCAGAGCTTAATGCTCGATTCTGATTTTTGGGTAAAATCCGATATTTCTTTGAGATTGTTCACGTTTCCAACTAAATGCTTCTTGAATGCTACAGTGAAGAAAATAAGTATTTAAACACCCTGCTTTTTTGCTATTTCTCCCACTTAGAAATCATGGAGGGGTCTGAAATTTTCATCGTAGGTGCAGGTCCACTGTGAGAGAGATAAACTAAAAAGAAAAATCCAGAAATCACAATGCATGCTTTTTTTAACAATGTATTTGCATGATACAGCTGCAAATAGGTATTTGAGTACCTGAGAAAATGAATGTTAATATTTAGTACTGTAGCCTTTGTTTGCCATTAGAGAGGTCCAACGTTTCCTTTAGTTTTTCACCAGGTTTGCACACACTGCAGGAGGGATCTTGGCCCACTCCACCCCGTAGATCTTTTATCGATCAGTCAGGTTTCTGGGCTGTCGCTGAGAAACATGAAGTTTGAGCTCCCTCCAAAGATTGGGTTCAGGTCTGGAGAATGGCTGGGCCATGCTAGAACCACATTACGGAGCCACTCCTTGGTTTTCCTGGCTGTGTGTTTCAGGTTGTTGTCGTGTCGGAAGACCCAGCCACGTGTGGGCTGTGTATTGATAAGGTTTTAGCAATTACGATTCCTGATCGATCTCTGCTTATCGAGCCGATCCCTTATCGATTCCCTTACCGATTCTCTCTGCGGAAAAATAGGTTAGCAGGCTAGCTAGGTTGTTTACCTGCTATGGCTACACTGTCCTCCTGTCTTCGAATCGCCTCAAACATGCTGCATTATTTCGAGTTTAATGCCATGTTGTCCAGCCAGGTGTTTGAGCATGTTGGTACTGTTACCCCCTTTTGCTGAGATGGCTTTTTTTGCAAGTATGGCATATTCCTGCATCGTCTTATGGAGTAAAATACAGCTCACTTTTGACCGTTTACGGCGAGCCGGCGACATCGCTGCAGCTGATATGAACAAATAGCAGGTGGAACGACGTCACCTGACCCCTGCATTGGGTTCCGTTTGTTTGCTATGTTTGCACTGCAGCCTGGGCGGGATCGATAGTGGAACTGAAATTGAGTTTTACCATCGATTCCAAGGAATTCGTTAACTGCAGAACTGGTTTCAAATTAGAACCAGTTATCGATGCACAGCCCTAGCCACAACCCATCTTCAATGCTCTGACTGAGAGAAGGAGGTTGTTCCCCAAAATCTTACAATACACGGCCCCAGTCATCCTCTCTTTAATGCAGTGCACTCATCCTGTCCCATGTGCAGAAAAACACCCCCAAGGCATGATGCTACCACCCTCATGCTCCGCAGTAGGGATGGTGTTCTTCGGATTGTACTATTCATTCTTCTTCCTCCAAACACGCTGAGTGGAATTATGTCCAAAATGTTCTGTTTTGGTCTCATGTGACCACAAAACTTTTTCCCATGACTTCTCTGTATCATCCAAACGGTCATATGCAAACTTTGACATGTGCTAGTTTAAGCAGAGGAACCTTTCTTGCCATGCATGACTTCAAATAATGACATCTTAATGTATTACCCACAGTAACATTAGAAGCGATGGTCCCAGCTCTTTTCAGGTCATTGACCAACTCCTGTCGCCTTAGTTCCGGGCTGATTCCTCACCTTTCTTAGAATCATTAAGACCCCACAAAGTGATATTTTGTATGGGGCTCCACTCCGATTGAGATTGACCGTCATTTTTACCTTCTTCCATTTTCTGATTATTTTCACCAAGCTGCTTGGCAATTGTTCCGTAGGCCTTTCCAGCCTTGTGGAGGTGTACAATTTTGTTTTTGGTGTCTTTGGACAGCTCTTTGGTCTTTGCCATGTTACAAGTTAAAGTCTTTCTGACACAAATAAACTGTTAAAAAAATCATGCATAGTGATTTCTGTATTTTTCTTTTTAGTTTATTTCACA
The DNA here is from genome assembly GCF_059441175.1 of Urocampus carinirostris. Taxonomy (NCBI): domain Eukaryota; kingdom Metazoa; phylum Chordata; class Actinopteri; order Syngnathiformes; family Syngnathidae; genus Urocampus; species Urocampus carinirostris. The sequence continues at coordinate 25,961,423 of NC_142368.1, forward strand.
GTGGACATGCACAAACAATGACAATTTCAGACCCCTCCATGATTTCTAAGTGGGAGAAATAGCAAAATTGCTGGATGTTCAAATACTTATGTGTCCAGCTCATGCAGAAAAGGATATGTTTCATCACACGCAATGCGTCAGTTGTTTGCGGAAGTACTCATGGATGCTCAGGCAGTAGCGTATCTAGCATGAAAGTTATTGTGCTACAGGAGGCTCAACAGAGTTGTCCCCCCAAATATTAATTAAATCAAAAATGGTCACTTTTCCTTCATTGAATGCTTTCCGTGATTTCGTCCGCCATGGTGTGTTGATTTCTACGGTACGCAGAAGAACATGGAAACCGAGCAGCCGTGAGAGAGTTGAAGAGATGGTTAGCAAGTGGAGGAAAGTGAAAAATTAACTCCGATAAAGTTTCATTCGTGTTTCTTACTTTGCAATCAATATTTCACTAAACCACAACCAAACTCAGTTGTGCTCCTGCTGTTTTTATAATAATGCTCACTTTTATGCGTGTTTGTGTTCTTGTAACGCGACCGCAGCAGAGGGCACCTGCGCCAAATAATCAGGTGCACCTTATGTACGTGTTAAATACAGAAATAGAACCAGCTACGGAGACTGCGCCCTTTACAATGGTGCGCTCTATAGTCGTGATAAAACTGTAGACGCTTGATTCCAAGTCCACACGTTGTCAAAGTGTGCTTTTTTGTAATTTTTCAGTTTGTAAATGCGTTTAGGAGCTGTAACTCGGGTTGTGCGTCAGCAACAGAACATTCTACTCTTCTTAAAAGTGTGTGTTCTTGCATGTCAATCTTCTGCAAAGATATATGTCTTCTGCTAAGAGAGTTATGGAATTTTTTGTCTTCTTCCTAAAGGGTATTAAGCGTGTGGACCCTTCCCTGTACTCCAACTACACCACTAGGTTGGTAAGCTTGTCATTGGTTAGACTTGGACATATATGTAATGATAATTGCTCTTGTTCCTTGTGTCTCATGATAACTTTTACCTAATGGTAAAAATGGTACTGTAAATCAAATCCAGAACCTATAAAAAATGCAATAAAATCAATCTGCAGGTTTTTTGGTGACCAGACAGTTGAGCGTCTGGATCTTTGCTCCATGCTGAAAAAGAAGCAACAGGACGGCTATTACCACACAGAGATGTCACTGCAACTCAGTAAGGAGGCCAACCCCACATGCTCTATTTCTTACAAACAAACACAGAAGCAGATAGGCAGATATGAAACGTTTTGCAGCCATCTGTAATGTCGTATGCAGCCGCAAGGGGGCGGTCTATTATTTGGATGAGGCTCTTCCCTTATGAGGTTTTCACTTATGCTTGTGTTTTGTTCTTAACATCTGAAAGTACTTTTAGAGGATTAGGATTTTAGTTTGGTCAGCTTTGAGGTCTCTTTCTCAGATGTTTAATAACGTAAAGAGAAACATAGGATTGTTTGATGTCCAACTGCCAGAATTACTGTTTTTATAGTAAAAAAGGAGCTTAGATTTATTCAGCACACTTAAGCACCCCTATTGCTATGTGGAACAAACAGCTAATCCCGCCAAAAGCAAACACAGCTCTTCTTACTTTTTGGCTAGATTCTTGCATTCATTTTAATGTTGCTCCAAATCTTTGGTAATCTAAGATGATTGTTCAAGGGTGAAGAGATTGAGTTTCAGGATAGTTATTGTGCAAATTAGCCCCACTGTTGTGTTCAATGAATATAGTGAATGTCTCACATATAAATAAACAAGCCAAGATTTTTTTTTACATTAACAACAAGCTCACATTCAATTTTGGAAAAGTATTAATCTTCAGAATTGACTTAGTTACCACACATTGAGCAAATACGATTCTGGGCTCAGATACCACCAGGCACAAGTTAAAGGATTTTCAGCCCCATATTTACTGCTATAAGCAATCAATCCACTCAAATCGAAATAGGGTTTTTGTATGTGCACATCAAAGAAGCGATTGTGTCAGTAATCACAAGAATTCATAAATGAAATTAAATGAAATGAAATGATCTGCATTTATATAGCGCTTTTCAAGTCAATGACTTCCCAAAGCGCTTTACAGTGTGCTTCACATTTCCCATTAGCGGCCGTGCAGCCATGTAAGGCGCTAACCTGCTTATTGGGGGTATTAGGGGTTCAGTGTCTTACCCAAGGACACTTCGACATGTAACACAGAGGAGCCGGGATTCGAACTGCGATCTCTTGATCCCAAGACGAGCGCTCTACCTCCTGAGCCACTGCCGCCCCCAAATAACACATTGGGGTTCCATTACATCAAAATAAAGTAACTTAGAACGTGAGTCAATGTGCCGTAAAATTATAAATGTCTCACTCTCGTTTTGCAGTAGTAACAAAATTATGTCTTTCAGTGATATTACAGGTGCTTGAAAATGCTTGAATTATAATGTATTTTCAAGAATTAAATGTTTTTCACTTTTGGGTAAAGTGCTTGTAAATGCTTGTCTTCTTAAAAATCACGCCGACTCTGGTGGCTTTGCTTTACCTCTGCATTTCTTCTTCCCTTGTGATTAGCTGCTGCTGGCATTAGATTGTGTGACATTGTCCAATGAAGCGTCATCGCCCCCCACAGGTTGAAACAAAAAGTAGAGTTGTGTTTTACACCTAAACAGGGCACTATAAAATATGTATAAGTATAAGGGTTACGTATCAATTATGGACATTTTTTATGGGTCATGCAAAAAATTAAGGTAACATTTCCCAGTGGTAAATTGTTTTGAAAAGAACTTCCTGAAACTGAAAGTGTAAGCTACCCATTACTGTCATTTTTACCCAACTCTTATACGGGGAGAGATTTGTCCAAAAAAGGTAAATTTTTATTTCCATACGTTCTTTCGCCCAATACTCTTTTGTATTTCCAAACTTTGTTTTGGCAAATGCTGTTTTGCCAAGTCTGATTTGACCCATGATGTTTTGACCATTTGAATTTTCCAGTTTTACATTTTGCAAAGACTCTTGCTGTCCATCAAACCATTAGAGGCGGGACTGATGACACGAGTGCGTGATTCCTTGAAACGGGCTCAAGTAGCAGACTCCGCATTTATTGATCGTTTGTCTCTGCCAAAACCTTAGTTTGTCCATTGTCAGGGCTCTTTTGATTATTACTAAAATGTTTTTTATATGCACAAAGAAGTAATGCGCAGGGAGACCAAAGTATAATTTTGGGAAAATAGCGTGAGGCGTTTTGACCTCCTTTTATAAAACATACAGGTGACATCACATATTTTAGCATGTAAAAAATGTAAATGAATTGTCTTTGTGGCCAAATTATTAATGTTGCCACAATTGTAAATGCTAACCTTCATGTTTGAAAAAAAGTCACCAATCTTAGTCACCAGTTTTTCAAAATACTTTTGAAGATTCGAAGTTCCAATTTGGTTTATGGATGAACTGCAATAGTGTATTAGATTTGTTGTTGTGAGATTCATTAAATGTTCATGTTATCCAAAGGAAATAAATACAATAATAGCTCAACACAAGTTTCAATGGTGTACTGAAAGCACTCAACTTTCCGTAAATAAAAAAAAAGTTTATAAAATTCAGGATGTGTCTGAGTATTAAGCTAACGAGAACACATATTTAATCTATTTTCAATATATTTGAGAAATTTTTTTTTCTATTTGAAGAAACAACATTGAAAAATAAAAACATATTTGCTATTTTTGCGATATCTTTATTACCATAATACATCTTTTTTTAAACGTAGCTACCAAGATTAGCAGCCAGAATAATAATATTGTAGAAAAACACCAGACATTTTATTTATTAGCCTATTGCACTTATCCAACTGACAAAGCCCATAAAGTGTTTAAGTTTTTACTAATTTACCTACCAATTATTTACCCGTATCCTGCAAAGATCAAAACAGCGATTCCCTGAAGGTAGTTATAGCTTTTTGCAGTTGTCATGGATCTAATGTTTAAGTTTATAATTTGATTATAATGATGCCATAGTTGACTCAAGGAACAATAATCATCTGTATTTAAACTGAGTTGTGCATTATTCAGATAAAAAACATTACAAACAACACTTATATGCATAATTTCTGCTATTATCAGATCTGATAATAATGGTACTAGAAAAAGTTGTATAAGCACATCCCTACTCGTAGACGAACATTTCCCCGCAGCGTCATGACAACCACACAGTACACAGGTTAAAGGTTATGAAAGAAATGCTTTAGTGCATGGCAGGTTTGAGAGTCAACTCGCTAAGCTTCGCCGAGTACATTTTTTACTCTGCAAGTTCACTCAATGAGCAGAGCAGTTGGACCTCAGGAATGGAAATTTTAATTGATGGACGTATGTTGTCCAGTCTAGTGCACACCATAATCGTCATGTACCTGAAAAATCATTCAATTTTCTTACACATAAGATGTTAAACTTTTTAGATTTCCCAATTTTTCATATGTCAATTTGTATTCAAATATGACCATTGGCATGAATGAAAAAGGAATGGAATGAAAAAGTAAACATTATAACTTCCTTGCAACGCATATTCTTACATGGACTTTGGAAAGATCCTTCTTCCCAGCCAAAAGTCATCAATTGCCATGACATTTTTGTTGGCAATATCGCCAATACAATGATGAATAAATTCTGCTATATGTCTAGTCTTATGCAGGAAATCCTTAAACTTAAAGTTCACATTTATGTGCAGGCACTTGATTTCTAGTGTCGAAATTGTCCAAAACAGTATATAATTAAAGATGACAACAGCAGAATCCAGCAAACGAGGCAATACCGAAAACTACCCCTTATTTATTAACTTTCCCAGCAACCATGGACTGCTGTGAAAATAAACAATTGAACAACATTTAATGACATTTTATTCACAAAAATAATCAACATTTATTACTTATCGTAAACCATCTTCTGCCATTTCCCGCGGGACAGGTCTGGGTGATACAGCAAATATGCTGGCCAAAATCTGTGTGCTTTACGTGAATATCAAACTTTAGACAACCAATTTATATATTCTACATGCACACGGTGCTCAATTATTTGTAAAGAATGCATAATGTAGTCATCGATTTGGGTATTATTGAAAATAATCCCTTTGCAAGAATATAATCCCATAGCAGGTTTTCAATGTGAGCTGCTAAAGTCACAAACGCTGCAGAAAGTAAAGTTAGCCATTTGTGTTTACTTCTGATTGCAGTGGTTTTGTGAATTATAGAGTTCGCCACGTACATGACAGGACAGGCATGACCAATGTCAAGGAAAAATAATCTATTTTACGGGTAAAGCCCAGGCCCCACCTACACAATTTGCCAGCAAGAGTCGTCTGGCAAAGTGTAAAACTGGAAAATGCAAATGGCCAAAACGTCTTGTGGCAAACCATGCCTCGGCAAAACACCATTTGACAAAACAGCGTTCGGAAATACAAAAGGGCATTGGGCAAAATGACGCTCTGGATTAAAAATGTTATTTGTATAATTTAAAAAAATAAATAAAACAACGACAATTATGTAAAAGGATGATAACATTTTAATTAAAATGTTTTGCTTAATGCTTTTCATTTTAAAAGGGCGTTAATTAATTCAATGTTCTTTTTAAGACCGTTTTTATTAATCAAATGTTTGATTAAAGGATATTTTTATTAATTAAATGTTTATTTTATTATTTGAATTATGGCACTCTTGGGATTCCATAATTCACAATGGATTTTTGTCTTTTAATGTTTCTGGAAAAATTGGAAAATTGGCTTTGAAAGTCCTTTAAAAGTGATTGAAATTGGTCATGATAAATGTGTACAAACCCTGTATTGTGTAATATAGCTGTCACAGTACTTACACATTTTCTCTAAATAGCGGAAATTAGTTCGCATAAAACTTTGGTGTAATTTCCAAATGAGCAGTTGCTTTTGGCTGCCAGTTTTTACTGTAAAGTAGCTGCTCCTGATTTGGACTGTCTAGATTAGTGGCCTGCTTAAAGTGACTGAATTACAATATTCTTGGGAATGCAAATTTCACTTGTGATAACAGAATCTTTCGTGAACGTAACTACTTTTGGCTTTGTTAAAATGTTATTTTCCAAAATGTTTTATGTGATAAGACCATTGCAAAAAGACCTACATAAAAAAAAAAAAAACCTTCAATATTTCCTTAACAAGCTACAAGGTCTTGTCTTGTTTGCGCACGATGCCAATCATGTGTTGCAATGTTTTGTGAACCACTGGGTTTTCAAGAAAAACGTGTGTGAGAAAGCGGATGCTGCTCAGCAATGGATGGATTTTAAATATGTTGGTGTTCTGGCCTCAAAGATAAACATTAAGAACTGTATCTAAGAAATAATCTGCTTTCCAAAGAAGATCAATATTACGTGTAGTTGCACAGACGCTACAAATATCTATTGATTGTCTTACTACGGGCAATCTGTTCAACGGATATTTTACTTTGGTGGGCAAAACTATATAAACGGCTACCTTGCTCTAGAGGCTAGAGAGATGGTGGCTAAATGTCAAAGGCATGATCTTGAGACTGACATGATGGCACACAACAACCTTGGCATATATCGTCCAAAGAACAAAACTTTCATTCTATTGTGTGCAACAGGTGTACTCTGAGTTGTCATCTAAGGTTTGCAAGTGGCTGTATTATTACTCTTGTCATACCTGGAGAGGGATGGGCGCCACCAGACTGTACTTGCCCAAGACACACCACAGGAATTGGTCCCCTTACGACCCTAGTGGTTACAATCACCATCTACAGTGCTGACGCACAATAACCTAAAACATTCATATATTGTTGCCCTACTAAATTACAAAACTGAAATGTAATTTTCCATCATAATTATGTAAAAAAGAAAACTTTCTTTATTGCAAATAGTTTTTAAACAGAAAATGGAACTTTAAGACACATGAACCATGTTGAGCTTAAAAATATTCATCTTTGTATTCCCGTATTTTACATGTCACAGTTATAGCAAGTCCAAGTGTCCAATGAGCTATTTTAACAGTCGCTGGTTACTTGTATAATCCTTGGGGGCATGTTGCCACCTACATAATTGCCTATTTCATTTAATTTCATATTTTTTCTAAGGACAATACAAAACTGTGAAAGAACATGTGTTTCCATATTCTCTTATTTCTATACTTCCCTCATCCTCCCTGCAAGGGCACATGCAGGAGAAGAAGAAATACATTGTAATTTGATCTTTATATATACCAGCCTGTTCTTAATGTTCCCTCTTGCCACTTAATGACCGTCTAAAGTACAAGTACAATCATAATGTGCCGTAAAATGTTATCTAAACATAAAAATAAGACCAATCACACCATGTTCATGATGCAAAAAAGCATTGTGAACCACAGAGCTTGAGCTCTGTAAGCAATACTTCGCTTTTATGAACACACCTTCAATTAAATGCTTTATTTCATGCATAAAAGCTGGAAAAGCTGCGGTCAATCATGGACAATCCATCGCATCCACTACACAGCATTATCTCCAGACAGAAGAGCAGTTTCAGCGACAGACTGCTGTCACTGTCACTACGGACAGACTCAAGAGATCTTTTCTTCCTCATGCCATGAGGCTCTTTAACTCCACCCGGCAGAGTAAAAGCCCACATTAAACCACACCACCTTCATTGCATATTACCGAATTTTATTGCAATATGTTTTCTGTGTAGCACTATTTAGATATTCTATATAACACGTCACACTGGGTATTTGTCACACTGGGTATTTAGATCGATCGATCGATCGATCGATCGATCGATCGATCTATCTATCTATCTATCTATCTATCTATCTATCTATCTATCTATCTATCTATCTATCTATCTATCTATCTATCTATCTATCTGTCTGTCTGTCTGTCTGTCTGTCTGTCTGTCTGTCTGTCTGTCTGTCTGTCTGTCTGTCTGTCTGTCTGTCTGTCTGTCTGTCTGTCTGTCTGTCTGTCTGTCTGTCTGTCTGTCTGTCTGTCTGTCTGTCTGTCTGTCTGTCTGTCTGTCTGTCTGTCTGTCTGTCTGTCTGTCTGTCTGTCTGTCTGTCTGTCTGTCTGTCTGTCTGTCTGTCTGTCTGTCTGTCTGTCTGTCTGTCTGTCTGTCTGTCTGTCTGTCTGTCTGTCTGTCTGTCTGTCTGTCTGTCTGTCTGTCTGTCTGTCTGTCTGTCTGTCTATCTATCTATCTATCTATCTATCTATCTATCTATCTATCTATCTATCTATCTATCTATCTATCTATCTATCTATCTATCTATCTATCTATCTATCTATCTATCTATCTATCTATCTATCTATCTATCTATCTATAAAAAATAAAGAAACATGCTATTAAAGTTGTTGCTTCCAGTAACTGGCAGACCACGCAAAAGCCCTGATTCATGTCATTTCAAATAGTGTGCTTTATATTTTCATAGATTTTACCTACATTCGCCACCTCACTAGAATACGTTGTCTAGCACCCAACAACTGACCCCGTGAGGATGACCCCGTAATGAAGCGAGTTGGGTGGAAGTGGACCATGAGTGTGAGCTGACTTCCAATAATAAAATGGGACCACCTCTTCTGCAGCGAGGTCAAATGCACATGTCCAGTAATTTAGAAGATGGACAGCTACGTATAGACGACACCGTGATTGGAACACTAATTCAGGATGACTCTGGGGAGTCTCAGTTTTAATTACCGAGGCTCCAAAGTGCCCCCTGTAGTTGGGAAGAGTGACAAATGGCACAAAGCTTGGATTCTTTGTTCTTGCAAGAGAAGGTTATTTCAGTCAGGTGTGTGTGTAGGTTTAAATCAAGATGGTGAAAGGCTCTGACTTCCTCATTACATCAGCATGTAAAAAAAGGAAGCTCTGGCTGGGAAAGGAATGGATTTCTCTTTTTGTTTATGTGGTAGGCAGCCCGTGGGGCATCTGCACCAACTCGGTTAGTATAGCTCTGTATTAAGCGAGATAAGAAACATGATTTTCTGTCCTTCGCACAATTGGTGTGTCGGAAGTTTGAAACAGGAAAAAGCGTGTGTATTCAGCAGCATTGTTACTTCCATTGTGAGTGTAGCTTTTTGCATATTCTTACACTTCTGCTATTTTTTCAACTGCTTCCATTTTGCCTTTTTATATTTTGGCTTATCATTCAGATGAAGTGCACTTGAATCCGTGGAGTGCAAGCCAAATGGAAGGTGTCCTCACCAGGCAACAGGCCTTAAGCAACTGTCCGTTTATCAGTGATAGACATCAGGAAATTCAGCTGCTATCAGGAACACCAGTCATTATTCATTCTTTAATTTCGCCTTGTTTCTAAGATACAGGCTAACTGATTGTGACAAAGAAATGCTGATTTTACTCAGAACCTCAAAGCCATGAGATAGTATCCTCAATTATTTATTCATTTATATTCAATTCTTATTTGATTCTACCTCCATCCATTATCTTCTGCTTATGCGGGGTCGCAGGGGCAGGAGCCTTAAAAGGGAAGCCCAAACGTCCCTATCCCCAGCCACCTCCTCCAGCTCATCCGACGGGACCCCGAGGCGTTACCAAGCCAGCCGAGAGACATAGTCTCTCCAGCGCGTCCTGGGTCGCCCCCGGGGCCTCCTGCCGGTGGGACATGCCCAGAACATCTCCCGAGGGAGATGTCCATGAGCCATCCTTATCAGATGCCCGAGCCACCTCATCTGGCTCCTCTCAATGCGGAGGAGCAGTGGCTCTACACAGAGTCCCTCCCGGATGACTGAGCTTCTCACCTTATCTCTAAGGGAGAACCCAGACACCCTGCGGAGGAAACTCATTTCGGCCACTTGTATCCGGGATCGCGTTCTTTCGGTCATAACCCAAAGTTCATGACCATAGTTGAGGGTAGGAACGTAGACCGATCGGTAGATCGAGAGCTTTGCCCTTCGGCTCAGCTCCCTCTTCACCACGACAGACCGGTACAGGGTCCGAATGACTGCAGACGCTGCGCCGACCTGTCTGTCGATCTCCCGGTCTATCCTACCCTCACCCGTGAACAAGACCCCAAGATACTTGAACTCCACCACTTGGGGCAAGATCTCATCCCCAACCCGGAGGGAGCATGCCGCCCTTTTCCGACTGAGTACCATGGTCTCGGACTTAGAGGTGCTGATCCTCATCCCGGCCGCTTCACACTCGGCTGCGTATTGCTCCAGCAAGAGCTGAAGATCATGGAAACAGCACCACTTCATCTGCAAAAAGCAGTGATGCAATGCTGAGGCCCCCAAACCGGACTCCATCCCCACCAAGGCTGCGCCTAGAAATTCTGTCCATAAAAGTTATGAACAGAATAGGTGACAAAGGGTAGCCCTGGCGGAGTCCAACCCTCACCGGAAACAAATCCGACTTACTGCCGGCAATGCGGACCAGACTCTGGCACCCGTCATACAGGGACCGCGCAACCTAATAATAATAATAATAATAATAATAATAATTTCCTTTGTATTGTCATTCTTTGTAACAATGTACACAGAACGAAATGTCGATACACCTGACCCGTTGTAGCGAGTCGATGCAGCCGCAGCCAGAGGGCGCCGCCATTATACCAATTAGGTATGTCTCGGTCGAGGCGCGAACCAGCGACCTCCCAGTCTCAAAGCGGGCACACTACCATCTAGGCTACTGAGCTGGTACCTGGATTAGACTGTGCGGTACCTCATACTCCCGAAGCACCCCCCACAGGGCCTCCCGAGGAACACGGTCGAATGCCTTCTCCAAGTCCACAAAACACATGTAGACAGGCAAACTCCCATGCACCCTCAAAGACCCTGCAGAGTGTGTAGAACTGGTCCAGTGTTCCACGGCCAGGACGAAAACCACACTGTTCCACACCTAAATTCCGAGATTAGACCTCCTGGCGGACCCTCCTGACCTTACCAGGGAGGCTGAGAAGTATGATTCCCCTGTAGGAACACACTCTCCGGTCCCCCTTTTTAAAGAGGGGAACCACCACCCCAGTCTGCCAGTCCATAGGCACTGTCCCCGATGTCCACGGGATGTTGCAGAGGCGTGTCACCCATGACACGCCCACAACATCCAGAGCCTCCCATGCACAAGTTTTTGCCTCAGCAACCTGCTTCCAGAGTCCCATAGGTCAGGAAGGCCCGATAAGACTCTTTCTTCAGCTTGACAGCATTTTCTCACCGCCGGTGACCACCAACGGGTCTGAGGGTTGCCACCGCGGCAGGCACCGTATACCTTACGGCCACAGCTCCGATCAGCCGCCTCGACAATGGAGGCGCGGAACATGGTCCACTTGGGCTCAATGTCCCCCGCCTCCCTCGGGACATGGGCAAAGTTCTGTCAGAGGTGTGAATTGAAACTTCTTCTGAAAGGAGATTCTGCTAGCAGTTCCCAACAGACCCTCACAACACGCTTGGGTCTGCCTGGTTGGACCGGCATCTTCTCCCACCATCGAAGCCAACTCACCACCAGTGGTGATTAGTTGACAGCTCCGCCCCTCTCTTCACCTGAGTGTCCAGTACATGCGGCCGCAGGTCCGACGAAACAACGACAAAGTCGATCATCGATTTACGGCTTAGGGTGTCCTGGTGCCAAGTGCACATATGGACACCCTTATGTCTGAACATGGTGTTTGTTATGGACAAACCATGACGGGCACAGAAGTCCAATAACGAAACACCACTCGGGTTTAGGTCAGGGGGGCCGTTTTTCCCAGTCACGCCACTCCAGGTCTCACTGTCATTGCCCATGTGAGCGTTGAAGTCTCCCAGCAGTCTGAGGGAGTACCCAGGGGGCGCACTCTCAAGCACACCCTCCAAGGACTCCAAGAAGGGTGGGTACTCTGAACTGCTATTTGGTGCATAAGCACAAACAACAGTCAGGACTCGTCCCCCCACCCGAAGGCGGAGGGAAGCTACCCTCTTGTCTACCGGGGTGAACCCCAACATACAGGCGCTGAGCCGTGGAGCAACTAATATGCCCACACTGGCTCTGCGCCTCTCACCACAGGCAACTCCAGAGTGGAAGAGAGTCCAACCCCTCTCGAGAGGACTGGTACCAGAGCCCAAGGCGTGCGTGTAGGTGAGTCTGACTATATTTAGTTGGACTTTCTCAACCTCACGCACCAACTCGGGCTCTTTCCCTGCCAGAGAGGTAACATTTCATGTCCCAAAAGCCAGTTTCTGTAGCCGGGGATCGTCGCGCTAAGGACCCCTTCCTTGGCCATTACCCAGCTCTCTACGCATCCGACCCCTTTGGCCCCTCCTACAGGTGGTGAGCCCATGGGAAGAGGGTCCCACGTCGTCCCTTCGGGCTGTGCCCGGCCAGACCCCGTGAGCAAAGGCCCGGCCACCAGGCGCTCGCCAGCAGACCCCACCTCCAGGTCTGGCTCCAGAAGGGGGCCCTGGTAACCCGCGTCCGGGCGAGGGAGATTGTAGACCAACGTTTTTTATCTTCATAAGGGGTGTTTTGATCTGCGTGTTGTCTGACCGCTCACCTAGAACCTGTTTGCCCCCGACAACATAGCTCCTAGATCATTGGGACACTCAAACTCCTCCACCACGGTAAGGTAGCAGATCATGGAGGAGATGATTCTACCTATTTTATTCAAACAAAGCAACCATTTTTCATTTAGACATCTTTGCTAGTAAACACTCAACATTCCACATCATATTTTAACAATGAAAAAAAGCAAAAAAATCTAAAAGCAAAACTGAACAAAAAAAGGTAGCACCTTAACCTCCTAAGACCCAAGTATATTGTTTGATGTGCATTCATGTCCATCCATGTGGATGCAATGTCTTAGAAGTTAAAAATTCTATTCAATTTATATTTGATTACATTTATCTAAATCGACCCGGAGGGAAAAACTTTCCATAACATATTGTACATGTTACCCTGAACAATTACCCATTTCTGCGAAGCTGGTAGGACTCATTTTCTGGTTATATTTTTTTCTGGTAAAACAATTACTGTCTCTAGAGGGTCATATACAATGAAGAGTTTCACCAAATATTTTTACAACATGTAAATTGAATTTCTGCCAATCAGGTACGTTAACTTAAAATAATTTTATTATGTACGTGAACATCCATTGCCGCCTGGTCATCTTGGAGGGGGGATTACCTCATGTGTAGCCTCTTCTCAAGGTATCTTAATTTCCCTCATGCTGACGTTTTCTGAGTTTTTCCTTACCCTCATGTTGCGCTCCGATCAGTAGGTGTTGTAATGGTGAAACGTGCAACCCTTTGAGACATTTTGTGATCAAGCTCTATACAAATAAATATGACTTGCCTTGACATAGAAGGATAAAACATTAAATGATACAATAAGACAACAATTGAAGAAGTACACTGAGGCAATTGCACACTCCACTACTGCTTCTGATATGCAGTTCTAAAAACGTGGGTTTGCAAGGCATCTGCTAAAAATAATCAAATAACATTCAGTTCTAAGACCCCTTTTCCACAGAAATCCTTTTGTGAGCTGCAGCGGTTAATTATTGAAGGGCTGCATGATAAAATAACGTGTCCATAACGTGTGATAGTGGCTGTTATCTGCGCCCTGCAGTGACTTCTGTAGCACTTAGGACCCACGCACACTTTTAGCCATGGATTGTTTATGAAATCGCTCTGTGTCTTAATGGATGTTATCGTCCCAACGTGGATCTGCGCCGATGTCAATAAATTGTTCTTGCTCTGCAAATAGCATCCCCGTTGCGTAGGTATTGATATGCGAGGGCTGAGTGCTGCATTTGACTGCACTCCCAGCACCTTGCGCCTTGTTTGTAATCCTCATTTAATCCCACAGAGCCCAGGGGGTTAGGTAGGTGTGCCCTTTTGTTGGAACACTTAAACTAGCTTTGAATGATAGTTACCTTCAAGTCGGCAAAGATGAGGGCTTCACCGCTCCACACTGAGACCAATTTACCCGCGAATGCGGTCAAATTTACTGTGTGTGTCGTTTAAAAATATAACACCAAAACCAAAATAGTTCTTATCATAGGTAACAACTGTATGTCTAAAATGATTATGATGTGGTTCCATCAGCAATGGTACTGTAAGAACAACTAAAAGAATTTGTTGAGGACTGCAGCAACCTAGTCAAAGAAGAACATGTACTAACACAAGGATAAATTAAACAAGTTGTGCTAACTGTTGTGTTTTGCTTTGGTGAATAACCTTTGTGTCTTCATTAATAAACACTTCAGTGGATTCCTGATTGGCTGCAGTTCCTTTCAGAGTAACAGGATTTTTTTTTTCACTATTCGACTTTGGCGTATATCAATACCACTTATCAGTGCTAAAATCTAAACTGCTTTCTAGTGGTTACAACCTGAAATAAAAGAACTGTAAATTGGCATTAAACAAATGCAATATCAATTAGACAGTTTGCATTATTTAGCGCCAATTTTATATATAAATATATATATAATTTTATTTTTAATTTTATATATATATATATATATATATATAAATATATATATATATATATATATTTATATATATATATAAATATCCCCCCGACTGCTGAAAGCCTGTGCGTCTGAGCTGGGAGACCCTCTACAGCGCATCTTCAACCTGAGCCTTGAACAGGGGAGGGTCCCTCAGCTGTGGAAAACATCCTGCATCATCCCAGTCCCAAAGAAATCAAGATCTGAGGAACTCAACGACTTCAGGCCGGTCGCCCTGGCATCACATGTGATGAAGCCCATGGAGAGGCTGCTGCTGTACCACCTGAGGCTACAGGTCCGTCACGCCATCGACCCACTGCAATTTGCTTACCAGGAGAAGGTGGTAGTGGAGGATGCTATAGTATACATGTTACACCGATCCCTCTCTCACCTGGATAGGGCGAAGGGGGCTGTGAGGATTACATTTTTGGACTTCTCCAGTGCCTTCAATACCATACAGCCTCTGCTACTGAGTAGGAAACTGACAGAGATGGGAGTTAGCTCACACCTTGTAGAATGGATTACTGACTACCTGACAGGCAGACCCCAGTATGTGAAACAGGGGGGCTGTACATCGGACACTGTGGTTAGCAGCACAGGATCTCCGCAGGGGACCGTTCTCTCTCCGTTCCTATTCACTCTATATACATCGGACTTTAAGTACAACTCTGAGTCCTGCCATGTGCAAAAGTTTGCCGACGACACTGCGATCGTGGGATGTATCAGAAACGGGCAGGAGGAGGGGTACAGGAAATTGATTCAGGACTTTGTCCGATGGAGCGACGCAAACCACCTGCACCTAAACACCACCAAGACCAGAGAGATGGTGGTGGACTTCAGGAGAACCAGAACTCACCCGGTTCCTGTAACCATCAAGGGAGAATGTGTAGAATTTGTCCAGACCTACAAATACCTGGGTGTGCAGCTGGACAACAAACTGGACTGGACTGCCAACACAGAAGCTCTATGTAGGAAAGGGCAAAGCCGACTTTACTTCCTCAGAAGGCTGGCCTCCTTCAACATCTGCAAAAAGCTCCTGAAAATATTCTATGAGACAGTAGTGGCAAGCGCCCTCTTCTATGTGGCAGCGTGTTGGGGAGGCAGCGTCAAGAAGGATGCCTCTCGTCTCAATAAACTGGCTAGGAAAGCGAGCTCTGTTGTGGGCAAAGAGCTCGACAGCCTAACAACAGTAGCTGAGAGACGAGCACTGAAAAAGCTGAGGTCAATCATGGACAATCCATCGCATCCACTACACAGCATTATCTCCAGACAGAAGAGCAGTTTCAGCGACAGACTGCTGTCACTGTCTTGTACTACGGACAGACTGAAGAGATCTTTTCTTCCTCATGCCATGAGGCTCTTTAACTCCACCCGGCAGAGTAAAGGCCCACATTAAACCACACCACCTACATTGGATATTACCGAATCTTACTGCAATATGTATTCTGTGTAGCACTATTTAGTTACTCTATATAACACGCTACAGTGGGCATTTGCACGTCACACTGGGTATTTGTATATTGCATTCTTTTGGCTTTATTATTGTACTGTTCTCAGCTCAGGGATGCTGCTGGAAATGTGAATTTCCCTTCGGGGATGAATAAAGTATCTATCTATCTATCTATCTATCTATCTATCTATCTATCTATCTATCTATCTATCTATCTATCTATCTATCTATCTATCTATCTATCTATCTATCTATCTATCTATCTATCTATCTATCTATCTATCTATCTATCTATATATAAACAATATTGATTTAAAAAAAAATAAGCAATCAAACATGAAATATGATAAAAGTGTGCATTTATTATAATACTTGTAGGTCAAATAATTAACCTTTATTTTACATAACACTACCTATACCTAAAGAGAGCTGACATAATTGTTCGCCATCTTGCTTCTAAGGGGTACCTCCAAAAAATAAAAAATAAAGTGGTGCGTTTTGGTCTCTGAGTCTCTGTAGTTTGTATTCGACCTTGTGCTTTTAGGAACTCATTTTGCTTATACTACCCCATACAGAGACCTCTACCGTACAAATAGTACACACTGTCACTGTATGTAAGTAAGTTTAAATATCTTTTTTAGTTAGTTTTCAACAGGAGGAAAGCAATTTAATATTATCTGTATTGGTATTAATAACTATTCACAATATGGGTATCGGTTTTAAAATAATTGGTACTGAACGTCCATATTGATTACACATGCCTTCGTTCTGAGAGCGCCGGTCTTCTGGTGATCCCAAGAGCCAAGAAGTGTTCCGCTGGTTCAAAGCGTTCTCCATCCGGGCACCGGTGTTGTGGAATGCTCTTCCCCCTGACATTTGATCTGAAACCTCAGTGGAAATGTTTAAATCTAAGCTTAAAACTCACTTCTACTAGCATATGAATAACCTAAACTGCTCATGTGTAATAACCTGTGAGGCCCTTTGAGACTCTTTGTGATTAAGGGCTATACAAATAAAAATGACTTGACTTGACTTGACATGTACTTATTTAATTTGTGGGACAACAGCTTCAGTTTTGGCAATTCTGAGGTTATCATCTCGATGCTTCTTAAGAATGTCTCATCAATTACGCTGTAGTTGACACTGGGACGATAATTCCCAAAAGGTTTTGTCACGCTTGTTACTTGACAAACAAACTCCCCCCAAGCTGGCGCAACGACCTTCTGGTCTGCCATCGCACTTCTGCAATCCGAGGGCTGTTTATGTGTCCATCTTTTACATGGATGGAAATCACATTCAAGCAGAAGTTGCCCCTTTCGGAAACTGCAAGAAATGTATCACTTTAAGTTTCATATAGGTTAATCTCAATTAGCTGTTTCTTTGTGGACAGATATTAAGTTAAATGCAGTGCAAGAGGGCTGAAGTCAAATATGAGATGTCAGTATTGATTTTCCATTTTGACCAACCATTGTGGCACTGCATAGTATTAAAAATGTATTATTGTTCGCAATGACGCAAACATCTGCTTGTCCCAAGAATGTGACGGGTGTATTTTATTTTGGATGTCAGGCAAACTGTACAAATATGCAGCTGTTCAAGTTCATGACCATTTATTATGTTCCTTTTTTCTGCAGCACTAGAAAATATGATAAAGCTAACAGTTATCTTTAGAGAATAGAGATCTGCACGGCCGATAATCCAAACCGATATTATTTTTCTTTCCTTTTTTTCTTTTATAAATACTAGTTTTTAGTGGTCCTTTTTTCTTTTATCTGTTGGTCAGTGAACATTTCCTTCTTTCATCCAGATTCCTCTTCTCGGAAGGAGCGGATGTGGTTACACTATTATTAAAGGTGTTTTTAAATTTAATTTAAAAATTATTATTATTTTTCCACTTTTTGGTAAATAAATATCTGCATCTGTCTTTTCTTCAAATGGACAATGTGTAATATTTGGTGCATGCTCATGGTACAAAAATACAAATAATTCTCAAACCATTGTGAATTTTTAAATTTATGAAAAAACATCAGTCGAAATTTGTATTTCATAATGTAGTTGGCGCCATGATTGTCTGGAGTCCTGCTGCTATGCTGTGCTTTATGTACCGTATATTCCGCACTATAAAGCGCACCTAAAAGCCTTTATTTTTTTCAAAAGCTGACCATGCGCCTTATAATACAGTGCGCCTTATATATGGATCAATATTAGGTCGCAAAGTCTTGCAACTAATGCAAGCAGCCGCCGACTAGATTTTCCCCCGAACGCAAAGTAGTCCGCGGTGTATGCTGGGATTTATATACCGGCGTTTCATTGGCTAACCAATGTGTCAATCATCATTTGAATCGATCACTATTGGCTAAAGTTATTTGGAGGTAAAGGGGGCGGATCCTTTTTATCATTTACAGGCTCGCATAGGCTAAAGGGGCAAAACAAAGCCTGCAATTGGCCGAAAAAGATGTGTCAATCATCATTTGAATCGAACACTATTGGCTAAAGTTATTCGGAGGTAAAGGGGGCGGATCCTTTTTATCATTTACAGGCTTGCATAGGCTAAAGGGGCAAAACAAAGCCTGCAATTGGCCAAAAAAGATGAATGTGAATAGCATGTTAGATTGAACTACGTCATAGAGGAAACAGTATTTTACTATTCTGTACTGTATTTGTAAATATTTTACTCTCCTGTATTTACTACACTCACGGATATAAGAGGACCATAGTTGCAGATTATTATTGAACACAACGACCTCGGTAAGCTACTCCGGCTATATATTTTCAGACTGATCTCGATGTTTCTGTGATATCTGTTTTTAAATTAAACTCAATTCCAAGTGTTTATTGTCATATGCACAGTAAAGTTGCAAGCGAAAAAGAACATAGAAACTAAGGAATGGTTGGCATTTCTTGAATCCCAAGACTTTAACCTTCCGAATGATATTTGGAACTTTGAGTGACATCGTACAGACACTGTTTCCGTACATGTCTGAGACACGTATTTGCTTCTTTGCAAGCTTTCGGAATGTTAAGGGGGTAATAAGTTTGACTGAACTACCTGACTGTTTTGTCGACGTTCCCATTGTAGCGCCTTATAATCCGGTGCGCCTTATGTATGGAAAATATAGGACCAAAAACTATTTTTTCGGGGTGCGCCCTATAACCCGGTGCGCAAAATACGGTAACTGGTTTTGTTCGCATTAGACAATACAGTGTCATCTAGTGGTCAAATATTACACATATATAAAATAGTTTGAGAGGAAACCATTTAAAACTGCGTATTTTTTTTTTTTTGTAAATGTAATGTTCACTGAGGAAAAGCAATGTCTCATTGTACACCGCACTCACAGTCCGTTCAAAGACCAAGACTGCAATTCTACGTGCAATCCGACGACCTCGGAGTTTTTGAAATATTCTCCACCCAATACAGTTAAATGGCAGCATAAAAATATTAGCTTCATATGTCATTTACCGGCCTCCTGGACAACAAATACCGTATATTTTTGTGAAAAGCGCTTTCTTTTTGTTTTCCCTAAAGAAAACTCAATTTGGGTGTGTGTTATACACGATATTTTTTCAGTGCAAGGATCTGTCGCAAAATATCACTGACCACAATCTCAAAACATTTGATACAATGAAAATCAAACCTGAGTTACGGTGGTGAGGGTGCCGAAACGGAATATAACTTACAAAAAGGCATTCTCATTATAAAATGTTTTTTCACCGTGCCAGATACAAATGTTAGGGCACAGAAAAAGCAGAAAGTTCCCCCGAAAGATAAATAAATGCAAAGAAGCAGGTCAAGGGAAACCATTCTTTGGTGTATCTTATGATAAATCATACATTACACGTATTCAACGTTTGTTACTAACAATGTCTATTTTGAGCTGAGAAAAAGTAAAACAAAATTCATACAGATTTTTAATAAAAAATTTGTGGTGCGCGTTATAATCGAGTGCGCTTTATACATGAATAAATGTGGTAATCAGAATCCGTATTGGTCTTGTAGAAATGATCCTGTATTATCCGTAGTTAACATTGATGTATTGTAGAAACGGCTAATGATGCAGTCATTGATTAACTTATTCAATACCATATGTTTCTCTCAAACATTTTTAAAGGCCTACAGAAACTTTTGTTCTGTAGCTATCTAGGCATAGGACATATTAAGAAAAAGCTTGAACCATCATCTTTTATTAGAAAAAAAGTATGTTTCTAGTTTTTACCATTGTTAAGTAAACAACAGTTCAATGTTGCAAAATTTCTTTTTTTTTTGCATTTGTGATACATCCAATATCTAAACAAGGGTTTCCATTAAACATGGGCACTTTTTTGTAAAAAATATTTTAGTACAAAAACACTTAAAATATGCATGAATGATGCATGAACTTGGCAAGAAGTTTTCAGTGTCAATTAAATTCAAATACAGAGACTAAGGATTGGCCCTTATGGGTTTTCAGAGCCGATACTGATTATTAGTATTAAGAGGAGGCCGATAACCATTATTTGCACCCGATATACATTGGCTGTAAAATCTTAAAAATCGGCGTAAGGACATATTAATAATGCAAAAGGAAACAGAGAGTATTTGTTATAAATTTAAATCAAACATTACTAGCGCAATGCAAACCTTTACTGGTAATAAATAAGAATTTCGACGCAACTATAATGACTAATCCTTCACTTTCACATGACTAATAAGTGTGGTGGTTTACGCGGGGAAATTTAATAAAACCACGGTCTCAGTCCCAATTGTGCCCTGGTTACAGCTATCAGTGAACAAATCCAAACAATGAACATACATTGCAATAAAGCTATTATAGCCCACGGCTAATATTGTACGTTATATGGCGCCTACTTGTGTACTGCTAGTCGTGGTTGTGAAAATTTGTATAACCAGCTCACTTTTGTGGAGCTCAAGCACACCCAAAAATTATAGCATTTTTAAAACTTTTCCTTAAAATAGGACAGGGTAAGCTTGAATATGATGAAAACGCTACACAAATAATTTAAAAAAAAAGTGAAGAATGCACGGTTGGAAACACTCCTCTGCTTTCAAATGGTTCAGTCCATATGATTCCTAGCACCGCGTTAAGATGTATTCTAATTATGTATTTTCTCCTCAACAGTTGACCACAGTATCATCACTTTTTGATGGATTATCTATAAACCGTTCTCTATTAAAAACTAATTATTGATACAATTTTTTTTTTATGATACTGCATTCTTATTTTCTTAATAATAAAACAGCTTGTGTCTGAGAACACGGAGGTCGATTATTCATTCATCTACGACCTGGATCAACAACTTGTGGGAAACAGCTATATTTGTGACTTTTGTATTTTAATCTTGTAGACCTGGGCCAAACGGGGATTCCTGATACTAGTGCAAAGCGAGCCAGCCAGCCACTCTCTAAATTGCTTACTTGCACTGAAGAAGCCGTCTTATTTCATTTACTTTTGTATAATAATAACAATAAAACATCAATTTTACTGCAATTATGTTGAATGTTATTATTTGTACATCTAAAATTGTTATTTTGTTACGATTTTATGCTCCTAGTCGGTAACGGCATCATCTTGAGGTTAGCTTTTTATAAAGGTGCAACTCTACTTTATGGATTTTAATTTTTTGCCAGCGATTCTGGTCCCTATTAACGGCGAAAACCAAGGAATCTCTGTAATGAGTCTTTTAGATTCATTTTTACCTGGTGGCCAAGTCAGAAACACAACACAGAGCAACATCTAGCAAATGTATTACTTAAGACACACACTAACACCCACACACAGAGTTATTTGGAAAAAAAAGGCAACACAGCCTTCTGAGTAATTGATATTTACATGCAGCAAGCAAGCTCCAGCTGATTATTCAACAAGCATTATCCAAGCTACAGTAGAGAGAAGAGGGTGGCAAATGTAACCCCATCTTCCCAATCCTAACACAAGCGCAAACACACACGCCAACAACCCTTTCTGCATTGTGTTTTTACACATAAGCGACCTCCAAACATACACGTGCACCTACAATCATAAAAAAATGACTAACACACACACACGCCAGCTATCTTTCTCCCTCTCTCGCCCCTCCTTCCCCTCATCCTCCTCTTCCTCCCTGTTTTGCCGGCACAGAGGAGCAAGAGCAAGCAAGCGATTAGACAGTCGTTCATTTTTGTCGACGCAGTCTTAATTCTTCTGACGTGGACAAAAGGGAAGCTTTAGTCCTTGTCTCCGTTTTTCCGTCCAGTTTCCCCTTTTTGGAAGGAGTGATTGGCGCCGCACTGCTATTAATAATAGGAAGCAGTTGAATGCCAAACTCCTTTTCGAATTTGTTCTTTTTTGTAAAAAGAGGAGAGGGGAGGGCGGAGGGGTCGAGAGGAGAGGCGCCATGGGTCAGCTATGCTGCTTTCCTTTTTCGCAAACGGAGGAGAAAATCAGTAAGTGGACTCGGCGTGTGTCTGCGCTACCTTGAGGTCCACAACGGGCGTTTGTGTGGCCGAGAGGAACAATTGGAAGATTTGACACTAGAGGTCATCAGGATCACGCGCGTGTTTGTATGTTTAGCATGTGAGCTGTTAGCACAACGGCTGGCTTGTGAATGGAGTGTTTTACGCGAAAAACGAGTGTTAATAGGCACCCCGATGTGACTCGGCCCTACTGTGGCACACTCCCTAGAATCATAAGGGATGTCGGCAAGTCTCATGAGAGTTAAGATCAGCAAGCATCATAACGTTGAACTCGGCTGCTTCAATGTTCAGTTTTACATCTTATCCAGTTATTCTTTAGCTTTTTAAAAAATTACATTTTGACAGCATTCTCACTGGAAACACATGCAACTTGAATTTAGTCTTTTGGCACTGTACTGCAACTCGCAAGAATTATTAACAAGGTTAATCCTTCATAATTTGAGTCATTGCTTAGCTCTGTTTAGATTAGGTTGTATCAATGCTAATTTCAATGCCTTTCCATGGAGTTTTACATATTAACAATAGTTTTTGATTGAGAATTATATGTAGGCACTAAAAAAAGGTCAGTTATGAAATGTATTAAAACAAGTGAAATCATAATATATATTTCATTAAATTATCAAATTAATTAAAGTATTGTACATTATATTTTCCTCTTTAAATAGGTATTTTTCATCTTGAGTTTTTTTTTTTTTCAAATAAACCTGAAATGGGGCGATTTCTCATTTTTTTTCTTATTTGATGTATCCATTTAGCCTGGAAGGGGGATTACCTCATGTTTGTTATTTTCCTCATGGTGAAGTCTCATATACATAGTCTTAAGTCTGTACAGCCCTTTGAGACTTCTTGTGATTAAGGGCCATTCAAAAAAACATAACTTGACTATGTAATATTTTCTCCCTCGTTTGAATCTTGCTGCTGAAGATTTGCCAAAAGCGCTTGTATGCTACCTGCGATATATTTTTTTTAAGAATTACTGAATTATATTTCAATACTGCTTTTATTCTGTTCATAAATCTAGTAAAAACTAATTCTTAAATGAACAAAATGATGTATGATCTGCCTTTCGTGATAATTTTGCACATATATAGATTGTTATTTTACAAAAGTTTGAAAACATAACTATAAATCTGTTAAAATAGTTGCTGTTCCTTTTTTGTATTATTTACCTTCTTTCCAGTCTATTGGGCAAAACTGATTATATGGCACACTTTTGAATTTCTATGACAATTCTGGGTATTTAGGTGTGCCTTATTATCCTTAAAATATTTTATATGTTTTACTCCCTCTACAAAAGTTTCAAGTTTGGCTGTTTGTATTTTTTTATTTTGAGGCATATTTTTTTTTAGACTAAGATGTAGTTTTCATCATTTCTATCAATTCATTAACTGCCATTTAGCACATCAAAATTCAATTTTGTGACTAAATATTGTTCAGGTCAGGGTAGAAGTAAGATCGGGCCTAAAAACCCAGTCCGACCCGATCCGGCTCGCTGGTATAAAAGCCCGAACCGCCCCGAGCCCGACCGATTAACTTGATTTGGGGCTGCACTTCAGCGCCAAAATGTGCGCTATGGCTAAAGTATGCGCAACGTTGAAGTGCAGCTTCGGGTTTACTTTGGGCTCGGTCCCTATAATCAAGTGTGCATTTCAGTGCCAAATTACAGCTCCGAAATGTGCATTTAGGTGCCAAAGTACGCGCTACACCTTGGTGTTACTCGAGTAAAAGTACCTTTACTTCAGAATAATATTACTAATGTCTGGACTTGCCCAAGACACACCCCAGGAAATGGTGGCCCCATGACCCTAGTGGTTAAGGGATCCAAACAACTGACCAACAATTTTATGCTTTCTGTAGTGCAGTGGTTAGCACATTCACCTAACAAGCGAAAGGTCCCTGGTTCGAGACAAGGTAGAAACATATGTTGGCCTGGTAGTGATGGGCGCCACCAGGCTATACTTGCCTAAGACACACCACAGAAAATGGTGCCCCTACAACCCTAGTAGTTAATGGATCCAACCAACAAACCAACCTGAAGTAAATAGTTGTCATCCAAATAATTACTTGAGTAAAAGTGAGTGCATGCTGCGCATATCCTCCATAGAAAAAAAACACTGCAAGAGAGAAGCCTGGCCTGACTCGACTTAATGATTGCCATTTTATGCCCCAAATTCGGGTCCAAGATCTTACCTCTAGGGCCGGGGTCACCCACAATTTCCAACATGAAAGCTACTTTTTTGTTACAGATTAGCTTTAAAAGCTACCAGTTTGAATTCCATTTCTGAAAATGGCAACTTTTGTTGTTACTATGTTGTTACATTGTTATGTTATTGATGGGTTATACCGATTAGAAGTAGGGTTCAAATAAGCACAATCAACCACTAAAACATTGTTTTGGGACACTGATCATGTCAATGATTTTCATTCCAGTTATAAATTAAATTTCTTAAAAAAAGACTAGGACCCATCACTGGCGAACTAATTTGTAAACCAGTCTGCAGGCTCTTAGAGGGGTCTACCCGGTGCCCATAGGCACCACGTTGGAGACCCCCGGTTTAAGGTATTTGGAAGATGAATTATACTCCAAAATCCATCTTTATTAAGATGTAATGTTTTCTGCTTGATTTATATGTCATATTACTTAACTGTGTACATACCAGTGGAATATAGAGAATTTCATTGTAAAAAAAATGCCATGCTTCCTTGCGTCACTTTTGCGCTCATATTATTACTGTTACATGGTTACTCGACAGGTTGATGATTGAACTGTGTTGCTGGATAATATTTTGAGTCATAAAGGCACTTTGCCACTTGCCAGGTCGTTAAATTCTCCCGGCGACGTTGCCTGACGGAGACAAAGACGTAACGTGGTGCTTCGTTTCCCCTCACCCCGTTTGTGACTCGCTCTCTTGCAACTGCATCGCTATAAACAGTCGAGCCTGTGTGGCCTACTTCTGAGAGGTGGGGGGAGAAAAAAGGGGCAAAGAGGGAGGGATGCTCGGCGCCAAGACTAATGAGGGGAGAGCGGGCAGGGGGGCATGCATGACAACAATCGCGCGCGCTGCTCAGATGTTGCCGTCGCGGCGCGCTCATCAAAACGAGAGTTGGCTCGCACGTGAGCAATCGTGATGCAAACAAGGCTGTTTGAAACATGTTAAATGGAGAATTCCTGTCATTGTGACGTAATGATTAACAGAATGTTCTTACAATCGATGCAACAGAAATAGACCTCGTTTTTAAAAAGGTTGCAGGCACCGTGTCAGTACGAAGACTGCGTATGTGGTCTTGTATAACTGCTTGCAAACAGAGCAATCAAAATGTCAGCGTCGCCTCCAGAATTTACTGAAATTGATCTGTAGACTAGTACTCGGACAAATTGTACTTCATCGTATTTCTTATATTTTTACTTATATTCAGAGGTAGGTAGTTATGAGTTACATTTACTCCAGTGAGTTTTTGGACATTTTGTACTTTTAGGCGTGTTTTTAAATCACTATACTTTTTTACTTTTAGCGAGTACATTTGTGGAATAGAAACTACTTTTCCTCTGCTTCTTTAGGCCTCATTGAACCCATGACTTAAATCCACGCCACATAAGTTTGCGCATTTATTTTGTCAGAGACATTTCAATTATTTAGATTTGACCAGTACTCCAAACAACAACCAAGGGACACTTGGGAGCAGGGTTAGGAACGTTTTTTTTTTCCCTGGGGTAGCGTCTGTATACTCTGTTTCACTCTGATAGAGTGATTGGAACAGATAGTTATTTGTGACAAAAACATTCATAGGGTTTGGTTCTTTTATTACTTTATTATGGGTTAACAGAAAAAGTGATAAAATCTGCTGGGTCAAATATATACATACAGCAACACGAATTATGAAACCTCATGAAGGTTTTTTGGTATAGAACTAACTGGAAACATGTTCTTCACAAGTGTATATATATATGTATATGTATATATATATATATATATATAAATATATATATATATATATATATGTATAGATATAATATTTTTTTAATTTTTTAATCCACAGAGGGTTCCCCCAAAAAACACACAGACTTACAATTCTAGACTATTAATGTATTGTTGATTGGATGGACTTTGATGATTTGATGATCTGATCCGTTAAAAAAGAAAAAAAAAACAATACATAGGACAATGCAACAGTTACCCTGTACTTGAGTATTTTTTTTACCAAATACTTTTTTACTTAAGTCATTATTTGGATGACCAGTTTTTACTTCTACCTGAGTCATATTATCTTGAAGTAACTATACTTTACTTGAGTACAATTCTTTTTTCTACTTTACCCACCTTTGCTTATATTGGGTTAAGTACGATATGACTTTTTTTCTGATCAATACAATGCAAAACAAACAAACGAACAAACAAAATATGACCCCTTTAGTGGCACATGTTGCCCATTTTTTTAGTCTCTTTTATTTTATATGTTTAAAAGTGCTGTCAGGAACCTGGAAATGTTTTACTTGCTGATGCCAAATTCTATCTTAAATTATAGTCGCAGCCTTCATCAAGCTGCTTGTGTGTCACTTCTTGTTTCATCTTTTGGGGTTTTAGTTGGTGTTTGGGCTGTATTTAAAGTAGTTCTTCTCTTACTTTCAACATTTTCATGCTACAATAACAGAAAACTGTGAGCACAAGCATGACATCACTCTACAACCTGCCCTCCTTCCCCGCTTTCCTGCTTCCGAATGGGCTGAGAGTCCTGAACAGCTCTGATGAAAGAAAGTTGAAAGCAGATTGAGGCGGTGGGAAAAATTATAAAGGCTCTTTGAACTTAGTTGGGCTTTGTCACCACATATCTACCTAATAGAGAAAATATTCTACTTCAACTTTTTAAGAACTCCCCAATCCATGCATACCACTCTCTTGCATATATTTTGATTTTTTTTAAATAGTAAAATAACAAAAAACAATACCAGTATTAGTTGCCTTCTAATGGGCAATAAATAATTATGAACCAGAAATTAAAGTAATGGTAAATTAACATTAAATATACGGAAGAACGTTTTGGGGGCATTTCTCTCTAAAATATTTTGCAGAAACAGGATAATTTTATGTACTGATAGTATCTGGATCTAGTATTGATATTGGTAACTTCTCAAGATTTGGGTATCAGTATTTTACTGAAAAAATGTGCGATTGAACACCAGTATTTTCTAATCTAGGTAAAGAGCAATAATTAAGGATCTAGAGGATATATGTGTTCTGTTTATTGTTTTTAGTCAGGAAAGAAGTTTAAAAATATTTTGAGTAGAAGAAAATGGTATTGATAAAAATGTATTTTTACCGATCTTTTTACTTACTTACCGAAACAATGGATTGATAAAATCTCCGCAAACCAAAGAACAAAAATTTAGGAACAGGGTTAGTCAAAAGTCATAAGTAGGAAGGTATGAAAGAATCCTACCTTACTCCTCTACTTACTTGTTCAATGCTAGTGACGTAATCACACGATTTCGTGGACATGCACAAAACACCCCGACAATGTCGAAGGGATTTTGTCATCTTTTTTCGAAAGAAAAAAGCTCTGTTGAAGCATTAACTGTCTGCGCTTGTCCACATATTCACTACTTTCACCACACTACTTTACTATGCCTACTCGCCCTATTGGGCCGCCGAGACATTTCAATTGATGAATACAGGAAGCAAAACTAGGACGTGTGTGGAGAAATATCTGATCAAAGCCAATACTGCTATCTAATGATGATTGATACAAACCAATGAGCTGTGCCAAACCTTTTATAATATGATTTTTGTTTCATTTTTAAAATAATTTTTTACTTTTTGGCACACAGGTGCAATGCCTCTGTAAAGGTATTTAAATATTATAGCATGAATGAGTTGCGCCGAACCCACTGTAAGCATGACTCCTTTGGCTACCTAACAGATGTCCTGTCCGTTGAATTACAGAAGAGGTAAACCAGAGTGAAGTCCCAATTGTTCAACTTTGTCTGCCAGATGTCAGCGAGCTTAAAATGATTTCAAAGGTTTTTGAACATGGGTGAGGGAGAGGGTTTTTTGGGGGGGGATTTTCTTCAAATGCGCTGACTGGCAACACGTTCTTCTTTTCATGTTCCGTTGTGGCAATTTGTTGCGCTTTGGGATATTCGTGATTGTTCATTCCTGCTCGCCTCGCTCTGATGTTTTTTTGTCAATTCACTTGAATGACTGTTGAGTACTGTAAAATAAAGTAGGACTCCAGTTTGATTTTTTTTTTCTCTTGGATTGTGCTTTGACAACATTTTCAGTCATTTACAGTGTTTAGTGAATAATCAGTCAATTAACAGGGCTTGTATGGATGTTTGACATCCTTGAAAATGCTCGAATTTGAATGTTGTGTTTTCAAGGTGAGGAAAATGCTTGAATATTGGGTAAAGTGTTTGAAAATGCCTAAAATTGTTGCTATTGTCATGTTTCTCATCAGCCACCCCTAGACCATTCAATAAATGAAGACATTTTTTTTAAAGTGTGGGAAAATGATGCAGCCACGCCTATTCTTGTTGCACTCAAGAGGAAATCTCTATTTAAAAAAAACAAAAAAAACGTCTCTTTTGGCCCGGCTCACTAAGAAGAGTTTCGGCTCCCAAACAGCTACTCAGATTTGTTGTTCTTTTACTGATTTATTGTCAATAATAATAAAACTTTATCCACCAAAGTATTTTGTGATTAGTAATCTTATATGTTTTGCAGGGGATCACTGAAAAACCCATGAAATATAATCAAAAATATTCACAGACATACAAAAAAATAAGATAAAATCCAAAACAATTTTAGCTTTTTACACACTGAACAGTTTTAAAGTCAAACAACAATGCAAAATACCTGAAAATGCAAAAAAAGGATAAAATTAAAATATTAACTCTCAACATTTTAAATTTGAAATCTAGAAGATGTAAACGTAGCCTAGCTGTCATTCCGTCTTGTTTTTTGCAGGGGGGAGGATCCCTCAAGGTGTGCTTGATAAGCTTAGCGACCCGTCTCGGTAAGGCTGTAGACACCTGTCGTGCAAATATGTAGCGGGCTGTGCAGTATCCA
This sequence comes from Urocampus carinirostris, assembly GCF_059441175.1. NCBI lineage: Eukaryota > Metazoa > Chordata > Actinopteri > Syngnathiformes > Syngnathidae > Urocampus > Urocampus carinirostris. The sequence goes on from NC_142368.1 coordinate 25,990,796, forward strand.
CTTGAATCCACGCTGGGAATCCGAAAATTATATTAGATTAGAATAATCGGTCTTCGTAGGGAAATTCATTGTGACTGTGAGGTGACTCGGCAAGCCAGATGTTTGGAGGGGATTGTGCAATCTCGGGTACAGAAAATAGCGTTAAGCCCTTTTTGTGTTTAAAGAGAAGAAAGAGTTTGCAAAATGTGAAAGAAAACTCTGCAGGCAAACAAATGAATGAAGTAGGCGTCTCTTCTTTTGAATTGTCCAATGCTCATCAAAAAAAGAATTTCTGTAGCCAGGTAATTTTGGCTTATTATACTACATTTTAAATTTTGTTTCCCAGTAAAATAGGAAAAACTTTTACTGTTTATTTTGCTATATTCTAAATACATAAATTGGATACATTTTCAAAAAATATTTTTACTTAAGTACATAAAATGACACTTATGAGACAAAAATATCCCGTGAAAATAATTAACAACAAGAATCTTTAAAATGATTTCAGATCTGCGGCATTAGACTTTAGACTTAAGTGATTTTTTATTTTTATTTTTTTAAACATGTCACAATATACAAAATCCAAGGATTACAATTGTAAGTATTGTTGAAGTATTGTTCTCAAATCACCTATCTCCTTATTCGGGTTAAATCTTTTTTACTTAAGGGTTTGCACCACTTCGTGTCTGTCATACTCTGCTATATGCTATATGGTAGTGGCATGTAAACAAAACATTGCTAAGAGAGAGCCACTGCTCCCCTAGTGTAGTGGAGGAGCAATTGCACGATTTTGGGGGAAAAGCTCCCCGATGTCAAACACGCCCTTGCACCCCTTGACAGAGCCTCGTGTCCCCCCCACAGGGCGGCCTCACCTTTTTAAGAACTACTGTTTTATAGTAAGAAAAATAAGACCCAGTATGAGTCAGGTCAATATAAGAGAAATTTATTCTGCCCATCCCTATCCAGGCTGTTTTTTTTGGTCGGGTTTTCCCCCCCACATGAAACTGATAGTACTGGTTTCCATAGATATGAAGAAGTCTCCTGATCTGACTCAAATACAGTACCTTCATCTTCTGGTCGCTGTTGTTTTTCGGTGTAAAGCGTCATCCCACTCTTCAGAGATGAGTCGGACCTCAGCATTGACGGGAAGCGGCGTGTGACAATACTGGTTCTAGGGGGAAAAAACATTGGTCAGAAATACTATCAAAATGTCTATTACATCATACATTAAGCATTGCATCTCCCGCAGATTTCATATTTTGTTCAAAGTCAAACTTTGCAGCGATTATGCTACGTCCTTTGTTTTTGTGAATTGCGTCCTTTGCTTTTGTGACATATTAAAGGCTCTTTGTCCCGTCAAGGATTTTGCAGTTTGTATAACATTATCTCTATTCAAAATATTTGTGTAATTAAACGGATAAATTCACAGCTCAACCCTTTACAAAAACTCAGGATCAGCGGAATACCTCTGATGCTACATGCACATTATTAAGAGGTACAGAGGAGAAACGACCAAGTTGTTCTACTGCTTTTGTAGAGAATTGGAATCGATTCTAATAAGTAACATAAATGCATAGAATCTTTTTACCTAGTATTACCAAAATGAGTTTACCAACTCATTTAATATTATAGCAAGTGACTATTAAGTCTTTTCTTCTATTTGGCCGATAACTGTGGCGTTATACAACTGTTAGCGCAATAATTTGTGTGCATATCCCTAATTGTAATCTTACTTGAATTTGTAGTTAGTTTCACTGTTATTTCCATAGCGGTCACTACCGACCTGTTGTCTTTGTCATTTTGAATCACATCGATGTTTTTAGACAAGCTGCTCCATGTCACACAAACAAATAAATCTGTCTGTCTGTCTGACTAGACTATTATATAAATCTCAATTTATGAACATTTATTCAGTAATACTTTAGGCCTTTGGGAGTGTTTTTGTTTGGTTTCATGTCAAGGCACCTCAATAAATATCAAAAACATCGCTTTATATCTGATTTGTATATAAGTGGCTCTAAAGCTGCATGCAGTCATACTGCGCTTTGGCACTCTCTAGTAGCTCCCTGACACTTTTTTTACAAACCAAGACCCCAACAACCTCACTCAAGTAAAATGCCTGGCATTGTAGAGACATTCTGCTTGTATTCTATTCTCTGCGACTCACAGCCCGGTACCGGTGCGCCGACTGCTGGCTACAGATCACTGCTCCATAGCATTGAGTGAAATGGATCAAAATGAATTGAATTCTTCTTCTTTTTGAGCATCATGTATTGGTGTGGAGCTTAAAACAAGAGTGACGGTGGACAATGACGGCAGAGCCAAAATCGTTGTAGCGGCACAACCCTTTCTCCCTCCATCATTGTCATTCAGTCTGCATCCTCCGGGCCGAATGATGAGATGGCACTTTGCCCGCCGGCGGCCTCGCCATTTTTCCTCATTGTGCCACTTTGGGGAGATGAATGTCTTCTCGCTTTTGTTTGGAGCTGGATCCGAACAGACGTTTGCGCTCCCACAGCATAAAGGGAGACTATTTTTCAGGGAAATGGTGAAAATGTGGCGGACTAATTTAACTAGATCAGGCCTGTCCACTGTTCCGCTTGTTATTCGTGCCCAATCAGGCAGCTTATTAGAGAGGCCAAATGAGAATGCGGCGTAATGATTTTGTTCATTCGTACTTTTTCGGAACTGCTGCGCTTCTTTTAATCATTAATCAAAGAACTTTTGTTCGCGCTTTCCCGACTGCAATGATATTAAATTTGAATTACAGTTAATTAACTAATTTTTGCAACCACCTTGGTTTTACGCTTCCTTAGCAGCCCTTCTAGGCCATTCACTTTCACCCGGTTTGTTTAATTTTAGCAGTGATATTGGTTAGGTTCGTGTCTGACGAGCCAAAGTCAGATTTTCAATTAAATTACCTAAATTGTACTCATTTTTTGATTGACAGAGCAAGAAAGCTTTATATAAACTGTAGCATAGAAAACAAGCATTATCTTCTTACCAAAGTGCAGACCATTTACCATTTACTTTAACTTCCAAATGAAGTCCTTGAGCTCTTTTTGACTAAAAGGATCATAGATAATACTGATAGATAAACCTCCATTATTAAAAAAAAAAACATTCATTGAGAAAAACATTACTCACAGCTTTTTGCTTGCTAATACCATAACTAATGTTATTGTTTGGGGGTGTGATGTGGGCCAAATCAGAATCCTTGGCCTCACTATTGCTCTCTGCCATGAGGCATGAGAATGACGTGCCTCACTCCGCATCTGCAGTCGCTCAGCCCAGTAATATATTATATACTAATCATATCAAAAATAATCATAACATAATGTCAAGGTCTTGCAATTTTGAAAAAGTTAATACAAAAAGTTTTAAATTGAGATAAAAAACATTAACACTGAATACATATAACCATTTGAAATATTATCATATTTCCATGTTGTCAGGTGGGGCTCTGCCTCACCTGCCTCCACGGCAGGTCATTGGATTTGAGGCTACATAGCATATATTCTTAACCCATAATATTTCTTGCATCTTCTTCTTATTCCTAATACAGCAAGGCAGTAATTCAAAATAATTTGACGAATTCATAATAATTTTAAACTTTGCTTCATCATAAAATCATTGGTAGGAATTAATTTAGATTGAATTATTAGACGGGATGTGTTTTTCAGTCAGTGTAACTTTCTTTAATGTTTACCGGGCGGGGTCTAATGTCTAAAACAAGGCGTCACCAATGTGGTGCAGGCGGGCACCAAGTTGCTCCTTAAGAACACTTGAGTAGCCCAAGGACCGGTTCTGAAAATAGCTTAATCTCCGTCCAGACTGACTAATAAAATATAGATTTTATGTTTTTAAAACACCACTCACCCCTTACACCTATCCAAGCAACCATTTTATCAGGTGGTTTATATTTCTCATCTGTAAGGGGTATTTGGAGTAGTAATCGAGTAAATCCCAACTTTAATTTTAAATAAACAAACAAAAAAACAATACATCGATTCATCATGCTCTGCCCACGTGCTATTCCTCAGAAGCCAACTCATGGGGCCCTACGCCAGGCCCTATCACACATCTATATAATATGACCATTTATTTCACTTTATATTTCTATTTTTCTCGATGGAACCACCTTTTTACAGTCAAACAAACTTTTATCATGTCCATCAATATGTAACTCATAACACGTCCTTCAAAACTATTGCAGTCCTTTATTATTGCTTTTTTTGCAAGTTGAAGCATGCCAACTTGAAGTAGCCACCAGCAAATGTTTACTTAAGGTGTGGTCAAAACAGAGCAGGGTTATATAGCCAGAAAATAAAATCCAGAGGGATATCATTTTATTGTATTTTCAGACTATAAACCCTTCCCAAACCTCATTTATTTTATGATGAATGTTTTTTTGTAAGAAAAAAAAATGTTCTGTCTCTTTTTACATCTATTTTAACACAAACCTCACAAAAATAGCTTCTTAAAGTCTATGCCTATACTGATAGAATGCCAATTTATAACAGATTTCCTAAAGGAACACGGTGTATTATTTAGCACCTCCAAGCGGTTAAAAAAACATAAAAAAACAAACCGATATTGATTTAAAGCCCTTAAATGTAATATTTGACCACTAGATGGCACTGTGTTGGCTGGTACAGTGCTACATGGCAGAGCGTGGCGACAGGATGCCAGAAGAATATGCCGCCAACCTAAGTGGGCATTCCACGGTTAGAAAAAAAAATTAAATTTCTCGACCAATCATTTTTTTTATAAAGTTCTATTTTATCTCCGAGTCATATGCACTCATGAAGAGGGCCATAATGGCTCGCGAGCCATAGGTTTTCAAACCACGCTCTAGCAAGTGTGCGTAAAAGCAGTCGTCAGTAGTCTGAGTCATTTGCCCGGGAAATTGACCCACAGTTTTCCTGCCAATGTCCGTCATGGGCACTTCCACACTTAATGTTGCCCAACTCTTTCACCATCAGACATCATCTTTGTATCACATTCTCATGATACCTCCCAAATGAACTTGCCTTTTTTTTTCTTCTAACTCGAAACTGAACGAGTCACTGACAAATTGTCAGGGTGCAAACATAAACAGAATCAGCCCCCTCTTGCTATCTTTCATTCAAACCTCCAATGAGATGATTACATGCTGCATTTAATTAATGAGCGCTTGTGCCGCTTCAAAAAAACTCACTCCCACTTTGAAGCTTTTACAAGCTGTCGGACTATTTCGAACAAACGGTCGTAGTTGGAAGATAATGTGCCCGCTCGAGGTTGCTATGCAAAAAAATTGACGTTGTTTAAGGGTTTTAAGGTATCGGGGCAGAGACGTAAACCCAAAGCAGATATTTAGTTGTCTTCTGCAGACTAAGGACAGACTCACAGCTCTTAAATCAAGGACTTTGTAAGCTAACAAGGTTTTACGCTCCGTCATGGAAATAATGAGGCAGGTCGTTAGCTGCCCGCTAAATGCCCTTAACGTTCATGCTAGCATTCCCTTTTTCCTCCACCCCTCTCTTCAGTCTGCTTAGATAAACAGGTATACAACTAATATGTCCAGGCAATCAAGTTTTTTCATTTTACTATTTTAGTTGCCACTGACATCAGGACTCACCACTACCTTAAATTAACACGCAAAAGCGACCAAATATATAGTTAGTGGGTTTTAAAAAAAGGATTATACAGACATCTCTTTGTTTTAAAAGCCCCCAAAGGGTTAAACTTACCTCGGGATAAAGTCATTATCGACTGAGAGTATATACTACTGTAACAAAATAACAATCATGGATCTACAAATAATACCACACAACACAAAATTGTTGCTAAATGGATGGTTTTATTGTCATTATACAAGTCATCTCTGTACATATCAAATTTATGCCCTTCGGATGTGACCAAATCCTTAGCAGTGCGACCAATTAAAAATCCTAGTCGCATTAGTGGACGAGTTAGTAAAGAGCATTACTTGCTCAGGTAAACAATATTTGAAAGTCATATTCTCCTCTCCCTTTTGCCACCAACATGGGTGCCAAAATTTCGGCTGTCCGACCAATTGGAAATCTTAGTCGCATCAGACAACACCTCAATTTACATGCTAATTAAAACTCTCAAATATTTTTCTTGAAGAAAGTCACCTTAGTCAAAAATGCTGCGACCATATATGTAGCTGTGTGGCCGATTAAAAATCGAAGTCATAGAAGTGTTAGTTAAAAGCCTAGTCTGCTTAGGTAAACAATATTTAAAAGTCATTGTTTCCTCAACTGGCTCCCCCTAAATTCCACGAACGAGAGTGCGACCAAATCTTAGAATGTTAGTCGCATAAAAGATTTTCAGTGAAGACGATCACCTGCTTCGGAAAACGAAATCTGAAAGTCAACATCTCTTCCACTGTCTCTCCTTGACCTTCACAGGCAAATCTTAGCTGTGGGACCATGCGACCAATACAAAAATCTTAGTCGCATCAGTGAAAGAGTAAAGAGTATTATTTGCTTAGGTGCCAAGTTTATTCTGTTTTTATACTAGATGCCTAATGACTCCCAACAAGATATTGCAACATATCAGTTGGGTTGAGCGAGGGGGCTGGGAATTCCCTCCTCTGTGTCAACCTCCCAGAAAGAGTCAAATTGTGAATGTGTTCTTGACTCTAACCACCTCCCTCTAGGGGGATATGGCGCCGGTGTAATATATATATATATATATATATATATATATATATATATATACTGGACTGTCTCAGAAAATTAGAATATTGTGATAAAGTTCTTTATTTTCTGTAATGCAATTAAAAAAACAAAAATGTCATACATTCTGGAATCACTACACATCAACTGAACTATTTCAAGCCTTTTATTATTTGAATATTGCTGATTTTGGCTTACAGCTGAAAAAAACTCAAAAATCCTATCTCAAAATATTAGAATATTTCTTCAGACCAAGTAAAAAAATAATTTTATAACAGCAAAACTAAATCAAACATTTGAAAATGTCCATTGATGCACTCAGTACTTGGTTGGGAATCCTTTTGCACGGATTACTGCATCAATCCGGCGTGGCATGGAGGCAATCAGCCTGTGGCATTGCTGAGGTGTTATTGATGCCCAGGATGCTTCGATAGCGGCCTTCAGCTCATTTGCATTTGTAGGTCTGGTGTCTTTCATCTTCTTCTTAACTATACCCCACAAATTCTCGATGGGGTTCAGGTCAGGGGAATTAGCAGGCCAATCAAGGACAGTGATGCCATGGTCAGTGCACCAGTTACTGGTGGTTTTGGCACTGTGGGCAGGTGCCAGATCATGCTGGAAAATGAAATCCTCATCTCCATAGAGCTTTTCAGCAGATGGAAGCATGTAGTGCTCTAAAATCTCTTGGTACACAGTTGCATTTACTCTGGACTTGATGAAACACAGTGGACCAACACCAGCAGCTGACATGGCTCCCCAAACCATTGCTGACTGTGGGAACTTCACACTGGATTTCAAGCAACTTGGATTTTGCTCTTCTCCAGCCTTTCTCCAGACTCTGGCGCCTTGACTTCCAAATGAAATGCAAAACTTGCTTTCATCTGAAAAGAGGACTTTGGACCACTCTGCAACTGTCCAGTGCTTCTTCTCCATAGCCCAAGTCAGACGCTTCTTCCGTTGTCTTGAGTTCAGAAGTGGCTTGACCATGGGAATACGGCTATTGTAGCCCATTTCCCGGACACGTCTGTGAACTGTGGCTTTTGATACCTGGACTCCAGCTTCAGCCCACTGTCTTTGAAGCTCCCTCAAATTCTGGAAGCAGCTCTTCTTCACAATTTTGTTAAGGCTGCGGTCATCTCTCTTGGTTGTGCAGCGTTTCCGGCCACATTTTTCCCTTCCAACAGACTTTTTGTGGATATGCTTTGAAACTGCACTCTGTGAACAGCCTGCTCTTTGAGAAATTTCTTTTTGTGTCTTACCCTCCTGATGGAGGGTATCAATGATGGTCCTCTGGACAGCAGTCAGATCAGCAGTCTTCCCCATACTTGTGATTTAGTTTACTGAACCAAGCTGAGGCTCAGGAAACCCTCGCAAGGTGTTTCGAGTTAATTAGATGATTCAGGTCATTAGTTGAATAGCCTACTTGTATACTTTTTCATGATATTCTAATATTTTGAGATAGGATTTTTGAGTTTTCTTAAGCTGTAAGCCAAATTCAGCAATATTAAAATAATAAAAGGCTTGAAATAGTTCAGTTGATGTGTAATGAATCCAGAATGTATGACATTTTTGTTTTTTTAATTGCATTACAGAAAATAAAGAACTTTATCACAATATTCTAATTTTCTGAGACAGTCCAGTATATATATATATATATATATATATATATATATATATATATATATATATATATATATATAATATAGATTATAGATTAGACAGGATGCCAGTTCACCATTTTGACTATTATACCTCACTGTTGTTCGTTGTTTTGACGATTTTGCACTGTTTGGATCATTTTCACTCTCAGCCAATCATATAGATGTTCTTTGATATTCACATCCTTTAGGGCAGATCTGCTTTTCAGATTCAGATTCAGATATACTTTATTGTCATTCGTGTATACATGTATACAGAACGAAATGTCGATACATCTGACCCGCACAGTATCCTTGAGCGTCAGCCGAGATAGATAAGATTAACTATGTCTTCGTCAGAATTTTAGCGCAGCAGTTCGTCATCTCGCGATTCGATGTTACTTCCAGTTGTAAATGGTCCAGTTTATTGTCCAGAGAGCAAGGCGTTTTGAAGGGTTTAGCCTTTAGCCTAGCGGTTAGCCCGGCCCGACAACTTCGCTTCTTCCTCCGGTCACACCGCTCTCTTGCCACTCTGTTTCGCTGCTTTGTAGGCCGCTGGGTCTTGTTGACGTAGCAGTCCATGGCTAAATAAACACTTGCGAGTGGTGGTAGCACCGAGCACTTGATGTCTGGATGATCGCATATCCAGCAAAAAAACTGCGATCGTATATTAATCTTCAGTTTGAGTTGACTTTTGTAACCTTTTTAATAAAAATAAAGGACTTAAGGGAGGGCTTTTAGAACAGGTTGGAATTTATTATCTGAGATTTGCTTAAAATCCATTGATGTCTTCTTCCCTTATTTTGAGTGTCTACCAAAAACTAGAAATGTATTATTAGGTAAACAATATTTGAAAGTCTTCATCTCCTCCACTGGCTCTCCCTTACTGCCACAAACCAAATCTTTAGCTGTGCAACCATAACCTTTTCTTCATGCTTGATACACCTCCCAAACAAACAGACCTTTTTTCTTGAACGGGTAAATGAAGTTAGGCACAGCACAAAAAAAGAGCATCAATTATTAATTATCAAAAGGATAAGAAAACAACGAACTATTCGGACACAAACAGCTTTACAATACACAGGGTTCGTACCTGTGCTCAAAATCTGGGAAAATGTTTTAATTTTAATGTTGTGTTTTTAAAGTCAGGAAAATGCTTGACCTTTGGGTGAAGTGCTTGAAAATGCTTCAAATTCTGATTAAACAGACTACTCATTAAACTAAGAAAAGTTGGAAATAATAAAACAATAAAGTTGACACAGCAGCTGCAATTGCATTAGTGGTGCATTAGGAAAAGTGCATCAAAAAGTGCAAAAAACAGATATATCTCATCACTATAGGAAGGCAGCGCTAGAATTTTTTTTAGTGAAGACCATGTGGCTGCGTGACCGATTGCTCTTTGTACATAGCGTTATACACAATCCTAATTACGTCCTTCTGAAGAAGACTGGATTTTTGTTTTGTTTTTTGCACTTATTTTGCTACATGCTACACCTTAACAGACCTCGTCAAAAATATTGTAGTCGCGTTTCCCAGTGGTAAGTTGAAATGGGAAGAACTGAAAATGTAAGCTACGTATTACCGTCATTTTTACCCGGCACCTCTATGGGGTGAGCTTCATCTAAAAATATTTGCACACGTATTGTTAAAATTCACAATATATTTGCGGTTTACTCAAGATGTAAAAATCATATATCTTGATCAATGCACATGAATATGTGCATTGCAGATATATTTGTGGATCTGCAAAATATTTTGATTCACACTGGATTTTCTCTTTTAATGGTACTAGGAAAATTGGATATTTGGCCTTAAAAGTACTTAAAATTGCTTGAATTTGGCCATGAAAAAGGTGTACAAACCCGACTACAATACAGTAATACAATACTTAAAAAATGCATTTAAAGGTAATATTTTAAAGCCGAGGGCAGCAAGGCGGCGCAGTGGTTAGCGCGTGTGCAGCACAGTTCTGAGGTCTTGAGATCAAAGCTCCTGTGTGGAGTTTGCATGTTCTCCCCGTGCTTGCGTGGGTTTCCTCCAGGCTCTCTGGTTTCCTCCCACATTCAAAAAAAAAACATGCATGTCAGGTTAATTGGCCGGTCCAAATTGTCCCTAGGTTTGAATGAGCGAGTGATTTGTTTGTCTTTGTCTGCCCTGTGACTGGCTCGCAACCAGTTCATGGTGTCCCCTGCCCACTGCCCGAAGACTGCTGAAATGGGCTCCAGCACCCCCGCGACCCTACTGAGGATAAGCGATGCAGATAATGGATGGATGTCAAAGCCGAAGTTTTTAAGTGCCAACCCTGTTACATTATTTTCACTGCAGGGAAGACATATTCAAAATCAAAACCAGAAAAGACAACTTTACCCCACACAGGAAAAATAGAAAACACGGAAATTACATGAGCACCATGGTTGAGTGGTTAGCGCGTCTGCGGCACAGTTCTGAGGTCATGAGATCCTGTGTGGAGTTTGCATGTTCTCCCCGTGTTTATATGGGTTTCCTCCGGGCACTCCGGTTTCCTCCCATTCCCAAAACATCTATGTCATGTTAATTGGTCAATCCAAATTGTCCCTAAGTGTAAATGAGCAAGTGAGTTGTCCGTCCCTGTGTGCCCTGCGACTGGCTGGCAACCGGTCCAGCGTGTCCCACTGCCCTCCGAAGATAGCTCGGATAGGCTCCAGCACCCTCGCGTTCCTACCGAGGATAAGCGATGCAGATAATGGATGGATGGAAATTACATTTCATACTTGAAATACTATCGCTGGTGACTCGTAAAACATCTTATACCCATAGAAAATCTTGACATATTAATCATTAGTATATATATCCAAAGACATATTGTATATAATTTTTTAATTTTGTATAAATAAGGGATATTTTTTTAGGTCATCATCTAAATCATTCCATAAATGAATAACTTTTCGGATCGCCTTAGTTGTGCGAGAATATTGGACCTTGAAGTTATGGATTCTCCTGAGATAATGAGTGTCTTCTCTGTAGAGAAATAATGTTGATTATTTGTTGGTAGGTTATGGTTACTTGCTTTGTATAGTAATAGGGATGTTGGTTTCACTATATCTTCGAATTTTAACATGTTGGATTTCATAAATTGTTTGTCTGATTGCTCTTTGTTCACAGCGTTATGCACAAACCTAATAACTTCCTTCTGTAATGGAAAAGCGATTCTATATTGTTCTTAAATGTGTTTCCCCAAATTTTTACTCAAAACATTAAATTAAGATTAAAGAATTTTAATTTATTTGAAGGGTTTTCAGGTCAAATATTTGTTTTTATCTACCCATAACTGCATTGTTCTTTGCTAATTTGGATTGTATGCTATTTATATGGGTGTCCAGCTAATATCATGGCAAATAATTACTCTGAGAATCTTAAACCGACTTTCTTTTTGAACATTACCTATCTTTATTTGTATTTCAATGTCTTTTTGGATTTCCCAAATACCATAACCTTTGTTTTGATACATTTAATGATAATTTGTTTTTAGCAAACTATTCTTTAACTTTAAGTTCTATGTTCATTTGCTCATAAGACTTGAGTTGCTGTCACTAATCTCTATGAATTGGAATGTATTAAAGAGATATGATTTCACCCAGTAATAAGTGATTCCTCTGATTTCATATTGCGTAGCTTTTGAAAAAATATGTGACTATTTTAAAAGTCTGAGATTATCTTCAAATTGTGTGGCGCACCCAACCGGGCAGTGCGCCCTATGTGTGATGCAAGGCGGTGAACGTAGCTGAGGACACGATGAGGTTGCTAAAAGGTGAAGGGTAGTTTATTGTGATTTATTGTATCAAAAGCTTCCCTTAAATCTATGAACATACCAACTGAATATTGTTTGTTGTCTAAAGGTGTGCAACCAATAAAATATCTTGAATTAATGGAAAAGTAGTGAGTATTTTTTATCTGCTCATTTAAAGATGATATTTGAACTATTGCGTATAAAATGAAGAAAGAACTGACAGCTGCCTCTGTGTTATTGTTTTATTGGCAAATGTTGATTTTTATGTGCAAACTGAATCATACGAGTGTTGCTCCTTAAGAAAACATTTGTGCTCATGTTGCAGATCTGACTCAGCATCCGCTCTATCGCAAACGCTCAAGTATGTGGCAAACACAACCCGCTCGAAATGTTGGGTCATATTCCAATCAATTATCAATCGTGTGACTTGAGATAAGATGAAAAACAATTCTGGATTGATTTGCATGACAGGATTCAAAAACAACCCCAGTTTCCCCATTTTTACAATGAAAACAATCAATTTTTTCCCCCTTGTTTTTTAGGCAGCCGGCATCGATCTGATCCTGATGAGGCGGAGCTCCTGAGGATTAGCAAGCGATTGGTGGAGGATGCCATCTGCCGCGCTGTGCAACAGTACAAACAGGAAAATCTCCAGAACGGGGGCGGACCCAACGCAGGGCGTCAAGAAAGCACGCCGGAGGCAAAAATGACAGACGCCACGGTGGCGGATAGCGGAAAATGACCCCAGGGAACTAGAAGCTAACCAGATGCGCTAAGAAGGACGTGGACGCTAACCGCCAATATGTCCGGTGGACAAGTCTGGCGTCAATCGGCGAATCTTCTCTGCTAGCTGGAAGAAGCCAAGTTGGACTCGTCTCACTGGCCTGGAGTGTCTTGTCACAGGGTGCCCCTTATCACGCTAACTGCTAATACGCTAAAGCACTAATATTCTTCCCTGGACTCGGATCAGGACCGTCGAAAGCTGATTCGCCAAATTTGAGCAATTGCTCAGATTTGAAAGCACAACTTATTTGTAATTTGTCAGTTTAGTTTTAAAGATATTCCTTTGGTATCCTGCAGCGGCAGCAGCGAGGCAATCGTCCAATGAATCCGCACAAAATGTCCCAAAACGCTAAACTTGCTACCTTAGGCCGTAAACTTGGTTGAGTATGTTTTTGTGTGTTTGTTTCAATTTTTACATTGCCAAGCAAGAAACATTTATTTCATGCAGTGGTTCTCAACTGGTTTGACTTCAGGACCCACCATTCCTCCCCAATGACAAGCTGCGACCCAAATCATTAACAAATTTCCAATTCTAAAATGTATCCAATCAAAAGATTTTGTAGTTTAAAGCAGAGATGGAAGAATATATTCACTTTTCGTTAAAAATGACCAACAAAACCAAAACGACTTTATACATATATATATATATATATATATATATATATATATATATATATAAAGTCTACATTGAATATAAGTGAACCCCTAAAATTGCATTAAAATAGCCACACACTAAAATAAAATATTCATAAAGTGTGTATCTAAACGTTGATAATTGTTTAATTATGTAGCTAATAAGGGTTAATATATTGGTAAAAACTAAAAGTATAACATTTTTTAAACCATTTACTGTGGTTTCTAGCACACCATTTTTCTGTATTTTGCGATCATTTCTTAAACTCAATCGCTGTCAGTTTTCCACTCTTCTTTCCACTTATCACGAACTTTCTTGTGAAAGAGGAAATAAAACCAACAAAATCACAGTATAATGGGATGTGGTCCCTCTCAAGTCAAGACATGTTTATTGGTACAGCCCTTAATCGCAAGAAGTCTCAAAGGGCTGTACAGTCAATACACAGACATCATCAACATGAAGTATACTGTAGATAATAAGATAATTTCGGTTGACAGCTTCCTGAGGTCAACACCATTCACAAGCTATATGATATAAAACTTCCACTGAGGATGCAAATCGAATCTCAAAGGACAAAGCATTCCACAGAACGGGGGCCCGAATAGAGAATGCTTTCGAACCTGCGGATTTCTTCTTGGCTCTTGCCGTCTCTAGTAGACCAGCATTTTCTGAGCAAAAGCTCTGAGCAGGAACATAGGGGGGAATTAAATAAGAATGATACAAACGCACCGATTGACTAAACAGGTAGAAGCGCTCAAGCGGGGCAACATCACCATCTACTGTTAAGTAGTGTAATTGACCCTCTGTTTTTTTCTTCTAAGTATTATTTTGCTGAGGAAAAGGCTTTCGACACACTAAGAACAGGTCCGCAAACCACTTTTGTGTGCTGGGCGCACCAGTTGAGAAACATTGCTCTAAAGCACTTAAAATTTCAACATATGTTTGATTTTTTTTTTTTAGATAAATGAAAACCTTTTAAAAAACATGTGTGAGTGATAATGCGATGAGGGTTACTGCTGTCTGCCTGATCAAACGCTTATTTGTGGATTTGGAGGTCTGTTGCCCTCTAGTGGCTCAAGCGTGAATGTAGGATTTAATTCTGAGACTCCTTCGGATGTGAGAAGGTCCACAAATGAACGAGCAATATTGAAGAATTTTCAGAAAGTAAACAGGAGGGGGAGGAAAATATCGTTTCTCAATTGAAAAACACAAAATGATCATCATGTTGTGTTAATTTGATACAGGAACCTCTACAAAATAGTATTTTTCTCTTTGCAAAAAAAAAAACAATCTAGAAACATTTTAAAATAAAAATTAACTTCACGTCGTTTTATCTATATTTTCAGGAGGGTTTTTATCAAGTAAAGAGTGGCACACTTACGGACATTTTTGCATGTACGATTTTCTTTCTGTTTTAACACAAAAAGATCTTCCTCTTAGATTGCTTCCAGAATCAAAATCCAAAGTCTTTTTCTTTCTTAGTACCTTTTTTTTTTTTATATAAACCTAATCCATAGTTGTCAAACATGCGCCCAAACCACAAATTGAATCTGGCCCGCGAGACAAGGCTGAGAGAAGCTCAAGAGGGGGGAAAAAAGGCAAAATACAAGCTGCAGTTTTCACAAAAGCCAGGCCTCAAAGCAACGGTAGCTGTGTTTTTTCTCTTTTTTTCTTTGACCCTTAGTCTTTGTCACTCTCTCTCACTTTGTCCCCATATTTCTCTTTCTCTGCTCTTTTTTTCTTTTTCTCTCATTCTCCCTCTTGGGGCGGCAGTAGCTCAGGGGGTAGAGCTCTCGTCTTGGGATCAAGGGATCCCAGTTCGAATCCCGGCTCGTCCGTGTTAGATGTCGAAGTGTCCTTGGGTAAGACACTGAACCCCTAATAACCCCAATAAGCAGGTTAGCGTCTTACATGGCTTCAATACAAGGCCGCTATTGGGAAATGTGAAGCACACTGTAAAGCGCTTTGGGAAGTCATTGACTTGAAAAGCGCGATATAAATGCAGATCATTTAATTTCTTCTCTCTTTTTCTCCTCCATTTTATCTTCTTTCTTTCTCGCATTTCTTTCTGCCTTTTTTTCTTCCTCCCCTTTTCTCTCTCTCTATTTCTTTTTCTTCCATTCTTTTCCTCACTCTTTCTCTCTCTCTCCTTCTTTCTCTTTTATCTACTCCAATGTGAGTTTTTTTCCCTACCGCGTGGCCCGTAACTAAAATGCGTTTGACATCCCTGACTTAAATGCTGTTCATTTTTTTTCATACATTGGTCCCAAACTGTAGAAAAAAATGAAATGTTGTTTTTACTCATATTGCCATGTAAGCTCTATAAAATAATAGAAAAATGGTCCTTACAATGAGTACAACACAAGGGTTAACAATAAACGCAAAATCGGTCTGCTTTACTACATGGTGCGTTCAGGTTGTGTCATTTTTTTTTTCTTTGAAAGTTGCCTTCAGTCTTCCCCCTCGTTTTATCTTTTGTGATTTGTATTGCCACCGGATCCTTAAAGCTCTGCCAGTCCCCCTTAATAAACACCCCATCCTTGTGGCCCATTGTTGAATCTTCTAATGCGCGTTTGACAAATATTTGATTAGCGCGTTTCTAGTGGATATTGTCTAGTTGTGTGAAGCAAGGAAGTGCGTGCGCAATAAAAACGGATATGAATTTGCAAGCAATATCCTTGTCTGCCTTCTAACATCTCATTTGGTCCGGAATCCATCTTCCATCGTTCTCTTATTTTGAATCCCTTCTCTTGTCGAGAGTGCATCATTTCATTCACAGTTAAGATGTACCGTGTCCTCCCTGTCTGCTGTTGCCATGGTGACAAGGTGCACTTGGAGTGAGGTGAAGGCATCCTTACGTGTTTGTGTTGTGTCCATATAATGCAGGAGTGGGTAAACTACAGCCAGTGAGCCAAATCTAGTTGGCAACGGCTGCGGCTTGCGAGACAAAGGTGAGGGAAGCAGAAGAGAATATTGTGCTGCAGTCACATCAAACAATGAATGACCTGCAGTCTTAACCCTCATGACATGAGGGATTTTCTTTTTGTGACACAATGAATGTCTGTGAACAGAGCAACGCAAACTCAGAGATAACTAAGTTTTCAAGTCCTAAACGTGACTATATATGTATTTGTGCACACATAAATTGAATTTTTGGGGAGTTAAATGTGGCTATATACCTCAATAATATTTAACGAGGTTTATTTATGTTTTTTTATATATGTCGCAGCTGTAGCAATGGTAAATTGTTTATAGCCATAAAATAGCTATTTGGGGTTATATTAAGTCAGCCTACTGAATGCCTAAGTGTGAAATGAACAGCCCACTACTGATTATTGACGGTTTATACCAAAGCTCTTTTTACATTGACAATAATTTATACCCTGATAATATAAGTATAAATATATAAGTTTTTGCACTTTTAAGGGAAATCAAACAGAATGTAATATTTTCTCTGAAGGACGTTTGCTGAAGTTGTAAATTCACAATACATACGTTTGTGTGTGCAGAGGTGTGGGTAAAGTATCCATAACATTTACTCCAGTAAAAGTACTGTTACTTTAGAATACTATTGCTTAAGTAGAAGTAAAAGTAGTCATCCAAATACTTATTTGAGTAAAAGTTAATTAAGTACTGAATAACTGTAGCAATGTCGTGGTTATTGATTTTTTCTTAAAACAACCAATCAGATCATCAAATTATCAAAGTCCATCTAATCAACAAAAATACATTTAATTTAAAAGTAGATTAAAATAATCATTTAAAAATTCCGTGCTTTAATAAACAATCAAAAAAGGAATAAATCGAATAAATCAGTTAAGTTAAGACTATTATGACACCATCCCCTGATCTAAAACCTACATAGGGGCAAATAATACACAGATAGTGTCAACATGAAATATAGGTTATAGAATATATAACCTGCCATATTCAGGCAGTGGTTGAAAGTCATGTTGCAGGGCACACAGAGACAGTCAATTTGCTCATTCACACCTAGGGATAATTTGACTGGACAATTAACCTGACATGCATGTTTTTGAAAACCCACGCAAGCATGGGTAGAACATGCTAACAAGAAGGCCGGTAGCTGGATGTGAACCGATGACCTAAGAACGGTGCCGCGCACGCGCCAACCACTTGGCTACTGCGCCACACTCTTCACCAAAATACTTTTTATAACAGTAAGCTTGCATCGAAGACGCTGGTTGAGGATAATAATAATACCTTTTACCCCAAAGCAGCGTACAGGACACCCAAGTTCGCTGTACAAAGAATATCAAACAACAATTAATCAATCAAAGCAAGGAGTTGATTCCTCGAATAAACGCATTTTTGTGCGTTAAAATACTCCTAAAAGTACAAAATTTCCCCAAACTTACTCAAGTAAATGTAACGGAGTAAATGTAATGTGTAAATGTACTCAGTTACTTCCAGTGTTCCCTCTAAGCTGCGCGCGTGCGCAATTGCGCAGTCTCGGCGCACAAGAAAATCTAGCCAGCGCACAAAAATGAGGGCTCAAAATTACTTATTAAGTCAAGTCACACATGTCAAGTCACATTTATTTATATAGCCCTTAATCACAAAAATGTCTCAAAGGACTGCACAGGATTACAATTACAAAATTACACAATTACCCGATCCTAAACCAGCACGCGGGCAAGGAACAACTCAAAAACCTCAGTGTGAGGAGAAAAGAGAAACCTTGAGAAAGGACCCCACATGTGACAATCCCCCTTACAGGATTGACCAGGGTGAATTACAATTAGCATTACTGTACATATAATAGTAAACATTAGGTAAGATGTTGAAAATGTCCGGAAAGTGCATGACATCAACGACGCCCCCAGCCTGCAAACCAGTCCAGAAAGTCTATGACGGCCACGACGCTGCCTCCCGTCTCTGCCAGCTGGTAAAGGCAGGGGTTGACATGCTGCAGGTCAGACGCTGGTCCGCTGACCCATCCCAAATCATCCTTCTCCTTCGTATCAGCCAGGCAGGCGTCGGAAAAAGACAGGACAAAACAGAATATGAGGTGGGCATCAATCATATGCTTTGGAATAGAAGTGTGTCTTAGGCCTCGATTTAAAAACTTCCGTTGAGGTTGCAGATCTTATCTCTGGAGGCAGGGCATTCCATAACACCGGGGCCCGGATGGAGAACGCTCTCAAGCCTGCAGACTTCTTGGCTCTCGGAGTCACAAGTAGACCGGCATTTTCCGAGCGCAGACTCCGTGCAGGAACATAGGGGGAAATCAAATCGGAGAGATAAGAGGGTGCAAGCCCATGCAAACATTTATATGTTAATAAGAGAACCTTAAAGTCACATCTTAAGTGGACTGGGAGCCAGTGCAAGTTGGCCAATACAGGAGTAATATGCTCAAACTTTTTGGTCTTAGTCAAAAGTCTAGCTGCCGCATTCTGAACCAGCTGCAAACTTTTAATGCTAGACATCGGGAGACCAGAAAGCAATACATTACAGTAATCAAGCCGAGAAGTAATAAACGCATGAATTAAAATCTCTGCATCTGATTGGGACAGCATCGAACGAATCTTCGCAATATTACGGAGGTGGTAGAAAGCTATTCTAGTAATATTTTTCACGTGTAACTGAAACGACAGATTAGGATCAAATATAACACCTAGATTTTTGACCGAGTCACTATGGGTGATATTACATTTGTCTAGGTTCAGGGTTGTGTTTGAAAACAACTGACGACAGTGAGCTGGACCAATAATCAACATTTCAGTTTTTTCTGGGTTAAGGCGTAAAAAAATATTTGACATCCATCTTTGAATCTCAGTAAGGCAAGCCTCCAGATTTCTACAACTTAAATGTCCAGTTTTTTCCAGTGGCACATACAGTTGAGTGTCATCTGCATAGCAATGGAAACTAATATTATACTTGCGGATAATGTCACCAAGCGGGATCATATAAATACTAAAAAGAAGGGGGCCAAGTACAGAGCCTTGAGGAACACCACAGGGGACATTAGATTGTTTAGAGGTCAGATTGCCATAGTTAACACATTGCAACCTGTCTGACAGGTAGGACCTAAACCACGAGAGTACAGTTCCTGGGATACCAATCCGTTCTAGACGAACCAATAATATGTTGTGGTCAACCGTATCAAAAGCAGCGCTGAGATCCAGCAGCAGTAACATTGATGAGGCACCGGAATCTATTGTTAAAAGGAGATCATTAGTTACTTTAGCCAGGGCTGTCTCAGTAGAGTGATTTGCCCTAAATGCTGACTGGACAGTTTCAAAAAGGTTATTTTCTGACATGAAGTCATTTAGCTGCTGTGCAACGACCTTTTCAAGTAATTTCGCAAAAAATGGCAGATTTGACACTGGCCTGTAATTACCTTGGCTTTCTGGGTCAAGGTTAGGTCGCTTAAGCGTGGGTTTAATGACGGCAGACTTGAAGGCTACAGGAACAATACCCGAGGATAGCGATATATTAATAATATTTAAAACTGATGGTCCTAAGATCCCAAACAGATTCTTCACCAGTGAAGCTGGAAACGGATCAAGCAGGCACGTAGTTTGTTTGGCCCTACTGACCATCTGTGTTAGATTATCAAGGGACAAATCATTGAAACTGGAGTATGTTTCTGAACAACCGCCGACACGGTCCATACCTAACACCTCCACATCTTTGATATAGGAGGAGGAAACAGAGCGTTCTTTTAAAATTTCATTCCTGATTAGTTGAATCTTTTTATTAAAAAATTCCATAATGTTGTTAGCAGAATAAGTGCAACCATTTGGGCTAAGTTGTTGTCTGGTAAGTTTCGCCACTGTGTCAAACAAAAATTTCGGATTATTCTTATGTTTAACAATAATCTTAGAGAAAAACGAAGCTTTAGCTGAGGCAAGAGCTACTTTATATTTCAGCAAACTGTCACACCAGGCCAGTCGAAAAACCTCCAGCTTAGTAGTGCGCCATTTTCGTTCAATTTTTCTGCAACTTTGTTTGAGTAACCTAGTTTCTTCAGTAAACCAAGGTGTATTTATCTTGGGTCGAAATTTATACTTTAGGGGAGCCACAGAATCAAGAACATTAACCAAAGCAGTATTGAAGTTGTTTGTAAGTGAGTCAACAGACCCAGTGTACGAAGGGAAGGCTGCAGTTACCGTAGGTAATAATTCTTTTAAGGCTAACACCGTTTTAGGGCGGATATTGCGACTGCTAAAGCCTAAATTTTCCTTATCACAGTAAACATTAAACAGCACCTCACATTTGACAAGATAGTGATCAGAGATGGCATTAGGATACGGTAACACTGTAACATTTGAGGCTACTACGCCACGGGTCAGGACGAGATCTAGAGTGTTCCCATCTTAATGAGTGGGCACATCAACTATTTGATTGAAACCAAATGTATCAATCAGTGACTTAAATGCAATTGCAAGTGAATTTGATGGGGAGTTTATGTGAACATTAAAATCACCAATAATTACAACACTGTCCGCATAAGTTACTAAGTCTGTTAACAGTTCCGAAAATTCTTCCAAAAAATTTTAGTATGGTCCAGGTGGGCGATACACAACAACTAAATAAATTGGTGTTGACATTAAGGACCTCATAACAAGTGCTTCAAACGTTTTAAAACTAGTAGGGGTATTAGGAGTAAATTTCAACTTATCTTCCGATATAAGAGCAACACCTCCACCTTTTTTGCATGGTCGTGCCAAGTGCGAACTCACAAAGTTAGGGGGAGAAGCCTCATTTAACACTACAAACTCATTTGGTTTTAACCAGGTCTCACAAAGGCCAATAAGGTTAAGATTGTGTTCATTAATAAGGTCATTGACAAGTAAAGCCTTGGAGGCTAGTGATCTAATATTAAGAAGGCCAAGCTTCAGCACTGTGGACTGAGCTGAAACCTTTCGCGAGTTTTGAACCTTAATGGCAACCTTAGTGGTAACCTCCATAGGATTATACTGCCTGTCCCGGGTCCTGTGCCTTGAATGACGGCAGATGCGGCCCGAATTCCATACAAAAGGAATATTGTTGACAGGAGGAGTAGCAGGATGACTATTGGTAGAAAATAATGTTATTTCTTCTCCCTCCTCACCTAACAAGGGAGAAACAGAGGTAAGAAGCACAGAAGAAGATGCTATAGAAGAGTATAAATCAGGGTGTATGGTGCAGTCAGTAGAACGCTCTAAACTACAAAAACTATGTGAATTGCATGACTCTAGCATAGCGCTAGTTAGCTCTAGCGTTACAGACTCCACACCCATGGTTACAGGTTCACTAATCACCTGTGACCTGGCCTGCACTAGTGTACCCTGTCATGGAAGGCTTAAACAGTAATCTATATTTTTAGAAAGAGTGAGAGCACCTTCCCAGTTAGGGTGAAGGCCGTCTCTCCTCAGCAGGTCAGGTCGGCCCCAGAAAGCAGGCCAGTTATCCACAAACCTAAATCCCTTCTGATTGCAAAAACTTGCCAGCCACCGGTTTAGCGAGACTAGTCTGCTAAACCTCTCATCATTGCCTCTCGCAGGAAAGGGGCCAGAGACAATTACTCGATGCCGACTCATCTTTCTGGCGAGATTACAGGTCCTAGCAATATTTTTCTTTGTAATCTCAGAGTGTCTCATTCTAGTATCATTAGAGCCGACGTGAATGACTATATCGGTGTAGCTAGCCCTGTCCTGGTGTCTAAGTTTGCTCGTCAGCTCCCTCAAATTAGCCTCAATGTCGGGTGCTCTGGCCCCAGAAATACACATAACCGTGGCTGGGGTGCTAAGCTTTATGTTACGGGTGATGGAGTCACCTATAACTAGGGTGCGGGAGCCAGTAGACCGGGGTGGAGTGGGACTAGCTAGGGGGCTGAACTTGTTATGCGTCTGAAATGGCTCACCGCGATTAGCATGCCGTTTATGGCTAGTGCTAACCGGACTAGCAGGTTCGCTACAACCCACGCTAGCAGTGGTGTCCGAGGCACCTAACATTTTCCGTTTAAACTGCTCTAGCTCACGGACACGTCCCTCTAGAAGGGCTACTTGCCTACGGACACGGGAACAACCTTTACAGCAACCCATACTCACTTGTAAGCGTCGGATGCCAAAGAGCGTCTTAGCAGCCGTGGGAGGGGATGCCCTTCAACAACGATCGGCAGTAGCTTCCGACTGTAAAACAATTATGCGCGGCACTTACCTTGCGCCAATCGTCCGAGATACTTAACCGAAACGTTTCAACTGTTCAAGATAAAAAGTCTCAATCCAGAATTCTGCTATAGTAGGAATCTGAAACAATCTCGTAGACACGACGACTTGAGCAACACAAAATTCCCGCCACTCGATTAAGAAGCGACTTAAGTCAAAGTTACAGTGCATGAAGGTAAAAATACACGGGTTCCCCTGACGTTTTGTCCTAAATGCGATATTTTGAAGTCGAACAAAGTTGAGTAAAGTTAGTAGAGTATGTCAAGAACCGGCTTCTTCGGCTCGGCTCACTAAAAGGAACCGGCTCTTTCGGGTCCTAAACGGCTCTTCGGGTTGTTTTTGCTTCTTTAATCCCAACATGACCAAATATTAAGTAAAATTATGCACAAAATGACTTCAAGGAAGGGGGAATAGAACAAAAAAGAAAAAAATACCAAAATGAAAAAGTAGTGAAAAGCTGAGAAAAAAGAAACAAAAGGAAGAGAAAAAAAGAAGGAAAAATGTTAGAAAAAAGCCAGAAAAGAAAGAAATGTAGGAAAAAAGTAAATTGAGAACAAAAACAAAAAAGTAACAGCTCAGAAAAAATAAACACAATGAAATTTTTTTAAAGGATTTTTTTAAAAAAGTAGAAAAAAACACAGAAAAAAGAATAAAAAGTTTGTGTTGCATTCAAATAATTTCCAATTATATCAAGTGACTCTTGTTGCCAACATTGTACTTCCACTAAAAAATGCGATTAAGTACAGTTCTGTATCTTACAACCGACTAAATAAGCCCCTAAAAATGTTATTATGCGACAAAATATATCAGGAAATAAAAAGAAATGGATATCTTGTGAAAGAATTGTAAGAACAAACGACGTTTGTAGGCCGTACAACCTTTGCAATAGTACATGAGTCAATTCATTCAAAAGAGAAAAATAGTTTTGCATTGCCGGAAACTCAGCAAAATGTCAAGTTTTGGACATGTTTGATGATTAATTATCTTGCAAAACTTGGGATTTTGGCTGCTCACTGTAGTTTCAAGCGTTGCTCACCAACTTTGTGTGAACGCTCAGACCCGTGGAAAATTAGAGGGAACATAGGTTACTACCCACGTTTGTGTGCGTAGTAGCTCAAGCTCGCCCCAAAATTCTTCCAATTTTAAACTCTCTTTGCAACATCCATTGCAGCCTGGTCATCTTAATGGGGGATTATCTCATGTATGCTGTTCCTTCTCGGGGTTTCTTCATTTTCCCCATGCTGAGGTTTTGAGTTTTTCCTTGCCCTCATGTAGGTTTTATATCAGAGGATGGTGTAATGATAGTCCATAGTCCATAATAATCTGTACAGCCCTTTGTGCCCGTTTTGTGATTAAGGTCTATACAAATAAACATGACTTGATTTATTCTCAATAATTGACTGGGGGCAGCACGGCGGAACAGTGATTAGCGCATGTGCGGCACAGTTCTAAGGTCTTGGGAACCTCCTGTGTGGGTTCAAATCCAGCTACCGGACTTCCCGTTCGGAGTTTGTATGTCCTCCCCGTGCTTGCGTGGGTTTCCTCCAGGCACTCCGGTTTCCTCCCACAGTCCAAAGACATGCATTTCAGGTGGATTAGCCGGTCCAAATTGTCCCTAGGTGTGAATAAGCGAGCGAGTTGTCTGTCCCTGTGTTCAGGGTGTCCCCTGCCCACTGCCCGATGATTGCTGGGATGGGCTCCAGCACTTCCGCGACCCTACTGAGGATAATCGGTGCAGCTAATGAAATGAGATGAGAACTGACAGGGGATGCGTAAATATGGTGAAAAATGTCAGGTAAAACTAGTACAACAAAACAAAAATGTGAACAATGCAGCATCTGAAATACTCCACTGCCTTGAAATGGTTCAGTCCATTTGATTCTTAGCACCACTTTCTAAAAAACATCCCATCCATAGTAGAATTTAAGATGCATTCTGAGAATTGTGAAATTTCTCTTCACTACTTGACCACATTCCCTTACATTGTGACTATTCCCAATCCTTTTTATTGCAGTAATTTTTTATAATTTAGAGCAGTTTTCTAAGGACTACGCTGAGATTATTATTGTTATTTATTTTGGGACTATTTATCCTGATAGTCTTTTATCTTTTTCCTCTTCAAAGTCTTTATTGCATGTTTTACCCTGGAGTGCCACGTTTAATTTAATGTTTAACAACGTTGATATCAATGACAATAAAGACTATTGTATTCTATCAGCACATTGTGATGATTTACCTCTAAACCATTTAGTACAGATTTTCCCGATACAGATTTTTGGGGGGTTAACAAAACAGCAGTTGTTTGAGAAGGTAGATTATGCATTTGTTATTCATTACTTATCTAAATCGTAACCTGCCAGGCACTCTGTGTGCTCAGTACCTTCAATCATTTGAAGCTAAAATCGCCCCTGCAGTGCACTTGCATTTATATAGCGCTTTTCAGGTCAATGAAGACAACTACCTGCTTATTGGGGGCATTAGGGATTCAGTGTCTTGCCCAAGGACACTTCGACCTTTAAGGAGCCGGGACTCGAACCTACGATCTCTTGATCCTAAGACAAGCACTCTACCTCCTGAGCTACTAGTCTGATAAGACAGTCCTCTTGGATGCAACAGTAAGTGGCAGTAACACCTCACATAAAAACTCGATAACGAGGACTGGGGCCACCATCGGCGTAATTTTTACACATTTTTTAAATTTTTCTTTATTAAAAAGCTTGATCTGTCCTTAACATCTGTTTTTTTAACGTTAAAAAGGTTGGCATGAATCCAATTTCGAGTTGGTATTTTTTTTTTAGTTTTCCAATTATCAGTACCAGATTTTCTTGATTTCAAATCAAGCTTTAAATACTGCATACAAATCCAATGCAAAGTCAAAACAAATAAAATACTCAAAATACTACTTGCACCATGACATGTGAGAGAAAAAAATACCAAAAAATAATTTTCCTGTACATCCATCCATTTCAAGTCTTACATAGAATTAGAAAGCATTTATTGAATAAATCAGATGTCAGAAAAGACAAAATCTCATTTTAAGAGTTGCGGTGCAACACACAAAATAGTGCAATAGGTTACACTTTGGTAAGAAGCCTTTAAGTATTTTTATGGACTAGTCTGCAATCCAGGTCAGTATCAGAAACCGTGGAGCGAAAGTCCAAACGGACATTTAAGCGGCGATGGCGGGACACGAGAGCGGTTGGACTCCTTTGACTTCCAGGGCCTTGTTGAAGTGCACCTCAAGCGTCTTAGAAGCTTTGGTGATCTTCAGGTTCTTCATGCAACCTCGGAAGGAAGCGCGGCTGGAAAGGGCTGCCTGATGAACACCGGCTATAAAACAACAACATTTAAAGATAGAGTAACAACTGTGACCGGCAGTGTGCTACAGGATAAGAAACAGGTTGAAAAAGAAACGGACAATAACAACAGTGACCTCCAGAGGTATGGAGGACCGATCCTGCAATGTGCAGGAATAAATAAATGAACACATAAATAAATCACGTAACTATATGACATCAATTAATTACAATTTTTTCATTTATAGATTATCATTTGTCAAGTATGAATCTTGTCATTTATTTTGTCTTGTATTTTGTTGTTTATTTGTTTCTGCATTTGTTTTCTTGTGTATTTTGTTATCTATTTATTTTGCTATTGATTTTGTTGTATATGACCAAAGTCCTTTCTTTATTTCAGAAATGATTTTGTTGTGTATTTTGTTGTTTATATATTTAAGTATTTATTTTGTTGTGTATTTTATCATGTATTCATTTTGGTATTGATTTTGTTTTGCTTTTTTTTGTGTTTTTATTTCAGTGTTGATTTTGTCGTGTATCTTATTGCTTAATCATTTCTGTATTCATTTGGTCGTGTATTTTGTCATTTATTTGTCGTTTATTTATTTCGGTATTCATTTTGTGATGTATTTTGTTGTTTATTTAGTTTGGAAATCATTTTGTTGTGTATTTTGTCATTTATTTTGTCATGTATTTAGTCACACCAAATGTTATTTAATTGAAGTAGCAGGTCAAACTGGCGGGGCTATTTACCTATTGGTTGAACAGTGACGGAAGAGCTAAGCCAGTGTGACCCGCCCTCCTAATTGATTAAGATAATATATACATTTTTTTAAAAAAGCATACATAAATTAACGGCACGGCAGCTGAGTGATAAGCGCGCAGCCCCATGTTGTGGAAGGTTCAGGGTTCAAGTCCAGCTACCACAGCCTCCCTGTATGGATTATGGATGTCCTCCCTGTGCATGCGTGAATTTCCTCCGTGCACTCTGGTTTCCTCCCACATTCCCCCAAAAAATGCATGTCAGGTTAATTGGCCGGTCCAAATTGTCCCTAGGTGTGACTGAGCGAGTGATTAGTCTTTCTCTGTGTGCGACTGGCTGGTAACCAGTTCAGGGTATCCCCTGCCCACTGGCCAAAGATAGCTGGGATGGGCTCCAGCACCCCCGCGACCCTTCTGAGGAAAAGCGGTGCAATGAATGGATGGATGGATAAATAAAATATTAACTTGCATATTTTGGGAATGTATTATCGAATTTATGTAGGCGTACATTTATTTATTGGCCTGGAGGAAATGGTTAGGGGATCACACACACACACACACACACACACACACACACACACACACACACAAATTTATAAGGCATACACTTGTAGGTCTTTATTTCTAATTAAGGCAGGATTGGTCCTCCACACAGAAGGAGACGGAAAAGGAAGTGGTTAAAAAAATATTCAATTTGCGTCCTACCTGGAAACCCTCCCACGTATATGGGGTCGTTGGTGTCACAAGTATTGGAGCGAGCGTTGGGACTTTGAGCTTGACTCCGCTTGCCGTCCACCAACAGCTCTACCTTGTGGCGGAGTTTGTTAGCTACAACGGAGTGCCAGCGCCCATCGCAGAAGCCGTCGCCGTCGGGAACGTGCATGGCTGTGATGCGCCCGGCGCCATTATCCACGTGGAAAAGAAGCTAGAAACCACAACAACTGCGTTGAGTGCAACCATATGCAACACAATGAGCTGTCATTCTCTTTCAGATTTATTGGCTTATTTCCCATATACTGGAAGAGTCTGATAGTTTGACCCCAGAGGCAGTTCTACACTAAATTACTCTCTGGGCGAGTCCCCGACAGAAGGGCCGTGTCTATCTAGTGTTTTGTACATATCTGTGACGTGAAACCCTAGAAGACTAAATAGGTCACGCCCCTTGGAGTTCGGTCAATCAATCAGACTCTTCCAGTACATGGCAACAGAACCAATAAATCAGAAAGAGAATGCTGGCTCATTGTGTTGCCCATGGATGCACTGTACCATAAAGTCCCGGAAAGCTGGAATAACCTTACATAGGTAGCAATGGTTTTGGGTCGATTTTTTTCACGATTTAATCTTGATGAGAGCTTCAGTAGCTCAGTGCCTCTTGGTGGCTTACATTGTTTCAATATTTTCTATCCAATAAGGCTGTATCACATCGCCAGACTCACTTCCCTTCATTTACAAGGTGGAAGTACAAGAAAAATAAACATTGTATAAAGGTCTTTTGGGGATTTTGGAACCGATTTAGAGTTTTAATCCATCATGTGGCAAGTAAGCATTCTGTATAAAATCACCTCAGTAGCCATTAAAACTGGATAAATACTTCCTTTAACTTTGTGTGTTTAAAAAAATATATTTTTACACATACAACAAAATAAAACATTGTTAAAAAAAATTACACAAGTTAAGGATAAAGTCTTAAAATATCTTCTTAACACTGATTTTAATTTGTAAACAGTTTTTTCAATGTGTTTCATATAAAGCGTTACCATTTCAATGCAGTTGTTTGTCATTTGTATAATTGTTTATAAATAGTTGGTTTTAAGAAATTGATCATTCTTGTTTGAAAAAAAAAGCCCTTCTCCGTTTTTACATTTGTCAATTAATTTCAATTAATGATGAGAGCCTGCGTTGACGAAAAAAGTAAACTGCATGAAAATCAGTTGTAAAACGAGCAAGTTGTGATTTATTTTTAATGTAGATTTCTTGCCTTAACGGGCACGTTGACCCGACCAATGTGGCCGTCACGCAGGGATGCTAGTTAGCGGGCTGCTACAGCGTGCGGACGTATCTAGTGTTCTATTGATGCAATTGACACAATCTCCTTATTTTACAAACCCTGAATGACAACCATCATCATGGTTCCCTTACATCCGTGAGTATGGTGGATCCAACTGTGTAAAATATTGACGTACAACAAAACACGTGATAATGCAGATAAATATAGATAAATCCACCGAAAAGCATCTCTAAATAGATGGACGATGCTTGTTGCAAACTGTCTGTTTAGCGCATAAAATGTTTATCTCTAGGCCGTAAACCAACCTAATTTGTGATTTTTATCTTTTCGGCCAATTGCAGGCTTCGTTTGATGATGCTTTAGCCTATACGAGCCGGTAAATGCTAAAAATGACCCGCCTCCTTTACCCCCAAATAACTTTAGCCAATAGTGACAGATTCAAATGATGATTGGCACATTGGTTAGGAAATGAAACACTGGTGTAAATATCCCAGCATGCACCGCGCAGTACTTCTTCAGGGAAAAAAATGAAGTTGACGGCTGCTTACCGTAGTAGCGAGACTGAGAATGATTTTTATTAGATCCTGTTCTGAACTCCTTCTTTTAATTTGAACTCCTTTTGTAAACACGTATTCAGCTTGTTGTTCTCTTTTATTTTAAATTGCCTCTCAAGATGACAGATGTGTTTTTGGTGTTGGGTTTTTTCAAATTCATTTCCCCCAAAAATGCGACTTCTACTCCGAAATACGGTAAATTACCAACGGGCCGTACGTTTGACATGGCCGGTTTAAGTGGTCAATGGGAGTTAAAGTTCCATTTGACATCCTACCTGGCCTTGGACAATCTCCAGCCCGAGTCCTTCGTTTCCGTGGTTACTGACGGTCAAAAGGACGCCGTTGATTTTGCTGCTTCGGATCTCAAACGCGATGGTCACGTCCAGACCCACTCGGTAGTTAGACACTGGAAAAGAGGAAACAATGATCAAATATTATTTTATATGGATGGTCAAAGCAACTGGAGCTGTATTTCTTTCTCTGTTTCTCTCTCCCTCTCTCTGTCTTTTTTTGCCTATTTCTTTTACCTTATATATTCCCTTTCTCACTTTTTTCTCCCCCTGAAAGTAACACCTTGTGTACTAGTATGGTAGCGAAGCATCGTGTGACATTTCATGTATCGAAAGTATGTATTTTTGGTTCCACTTTTTTCAGAGCGATACCGATACTCTGGAACTCTCCATTCACCATCAATACCATGTGCCGAACCAATAGTACTTTTGATGCATATATTTTCCCCTTCAAGACGATTTACATCATGTAACAGAATACTACCAATTTCCAGATTATCAGAAAAAAGTATCGACTCGTGTATTCATATCAGTTCACAGTATAAAATTTTATCAGACTTCCTTTCTGGAAACCGGTGCCTTTAAAATGAGTCCTCTGCTCTTTTGGCAGCAAAACATCTTCTTGTTCTTCTTTTAAGTAAAACATAGATGTATCAAAAGTATGTAGTTTTGATACCACAATCAAGTACCCTTGAACTCGTCTTTACTCACCGATTCCAAGCGCTGAACCAACAATAATTTTAATGCATATATTTTCCCCTGAGACAGGCTTAATGTGAACAACTAAAAGTTATTAATTTCCAAACTATCGATTTTTGTACTGTTATCAGTCAAAACTTAAGTCATGACATTTCACTGTACCTGCTTTTATGAACCATCAAAATAAGTCCCAGTCATCTTCTTATTATTATTTTAAGTGACATTTGATGTTTGATTTGATGATGGACAGTAGTTATGTTTGATACCCATTTTTTTCTTCAGACCGATACTTTTGAACTACTTACCAAGACCAAGTGCCAAACCAAGTGTGTTTTTGATGCATACATTTTTTCCCCAAAACAACGACCTACTGTATGTAATGGAACATTGGGGACTTACAGCAAATTTCAAGAAAGTATCGACTTATACCTGTATCAGTCCAAAGTCATCACATTTCATTATTTTCATGCTTTTCTTTTGAGAGACGTTTTATGTATCAAAAGTAGGTCCCACTTTTTTTTAGAGCAACACAAGTATGACAGACCCTTAATTACTCATTGATAGCAAGTACTTTCCTTGCATATATTTATCCCCAGTTCATAGAATGCAGTGGTTCTCAATTATTTTCTGTAATGCCCCACGTCAAAAGAAGAAATCCTGCTCTTCTTCATATCTTCACTCCATACCCAATGCTTATACTCTGTGCTATATGCACGATGTGCAGGTTAAATGTAAAAAAAACACTGCCAATGAGATTGCCACTGCTCCCTAGTGAAGTGGAGGTGAAATTCCGCAAAAAGCTCCTGAAAATATTCTATGAGACAGTTGTGGCAAGCGCCCTCTTCTATGCGACAGCGTGTTGGGGAGGCAGCGTCAAGAAGAAGGATGCCTCTCGTCTCAATAAACTGGCTAGGAAAGCGAGCTCTGCTGTGGGCAAAGAGCTGGACAGCCTAACAACAGTAGCTGAGAGACGGGCACTGGAAAAGCTGCGGTCAATCATGGACAATCCATCGCATCCACTACACAGCATTATCTCCAGACAGAAGAGCAGTTTCAGCGACAGACTGCTGTCACTGTCTTGTACTACGGACAGACTGAAGAGATCTTTTCTTCCTCATGCCATGAGGCTCTTTAACTCTTTAGCTCAGAGTAAAAGCCCACAGTAAACCACACCACCTACATTGCATATTACCGAATCTTATTGCAACATGTATTCTGTGTAGCACTATTTAGTTATTCTATATAACACGCTACAGTGGGCATTTGCACGTCACACTGGGTATTTGTATATTGTATTCTTTTTGCTTTATTACATTGTATTGTTCTCAACTCAGGGATGCTGCTGGAAATGTGAATTTCCCTTCGGGGATGAATAAAGTATCTATCTATCTGTCTGTCTGTCTGTCTGTCTGTCTGTCTGTCTGTCTGTCTGTCTGTCTGTCTGTCTGTCTGTCTGTCTGTCTGTCTGTCTGTCTGTCTGTCTGTCTGTCTGTCTGTCTGTCTGTCTGTCTGTCTGTCTGTCTGTCTGTCTATCTATCTATCTATCTATCTATCTATCTATCTATCTATCTATCTATCTATCTATCTATCTATCTATCTATCTATCTATCTATCTATCTATCTATCTATCTATCTATCTATCTATCTATCTATCAATTCTACTTGCTTCTTTGGATAGTTAAAAAAAGTTCGCAGAGGTCAAACCAGCACCCCTTGACGGAGCCTCACGCCCCCTCAGGGGGGGTCTGCCCTTTTATTTGAGATCCCCTGATATAAAGGAAGATTCATCAAATGAAAGTATCAACTTGTTTTGAAATTTCAACAGACCTGCTTTCAGGAACCCGGTCCCTTCAAAATACGTCCCTGGCTCTGTTGCAGCATAGCATCTTCCCACCAGGTAACTGGAAGTGGGTGTGGCCAAATCCAGCTTAAAGTCTTCTGTAAGTGCTTCGGTACGACCTGAGAGAGAAAACGGAAAGGGATCGTTACTACATCTACGGTTCACGGACCCCTTAACCACTAAATAGGGTTATAGGGGCATCACTTCCTGTGGTGTGTCTTGGGCAGTGTTGGGAATATTGCCGTTATAACTAACACATTAGGGTTAGGGTTGTTTTTTTCCGCTGTAACTGTTACCGTTAATCGAAACAGTGTGTTATGTACAATTTAGTGCCTGTATGTTTCTGTGTGTTTACATACGTACGTACTTTTGTGTAATGTATCATAGTGTTTAATTTTTATTTTTGTTTCACTTCAATCGTAGGATAACTGTTACTAGTGAGGTTCCATAAGGTTCTATAAGGTAGTTTCCTAACATAACTACTTGACATTTTTCTCTATTCATCTGACTTGAATACTGCTCAGAAAATTTCACATTCTTAGACTTACAACAACTCCTTTTTGAAGTAAGAAAATTGTTACATTCCATGGTAACTAGTTACTTTAACTGTAAAGTAATTCTGTTACTTTCTCAGTTACCTTTTAGAAGAAGTGGCGAGTAACTATAACTAATCAGGTTTTTTAAGTAACATGTCCAACACTGGTCTTGGGCAAGTACAGCCTGGCGGCGCCCATCCTGCTTTACTGAAAAAAAAAAAAAAAAAAACCAACAACAATGTAGTCCTCACCTGGAGTGGAGGCTTTGCCGCTAACGGGTCCGCCCACCATCTTCAAGCGCCGCAAGCACCCGTTGATACTGTAAACAACCTAAAAACAAAACAAAATTTGTCTTAGAAATATATATATATATATATATATATATATATATATATATATATATATATATATATATATATATATATATATATATATAATTATTTTTTTTTTTTTATGTAATGCGTTGCAGTACCGGTCCAATCCTCTTGGAAGTATAGTTCTGCGGAAGACCACCTACGTACAACATTCCCACCACGTCTAACAGGTCAGCCTGTAAGAAAAAGGTAAAGTTAATTAGGGTTAGGGTTCTGCACTATACAGAGCACCAGATCATTAAGAGCACCCCCAAAAACAGTCTTTTGTGATATATTTTTGATATAGAGGCGCACTGAACTCAGATTCAGATTCAGATCTACTTTATTGTCATTCTAGTACACGTGTATACAGAACGAAATGTCGATACATCTGACCCGCCCAGTTTCCTTGAATGTACAGATATAAGTAAAAGTTGTATTGTATTATGGCTACGTATAGTATTTTACCATAGTGCCGATAGTGCAAGAGGAGTAGCTAACCAGATGTGCAAAATGGGCAGTCAGGTTAACAAGTCAGGTAAACAGTAACATTAACACTGTAACAATAATAACTGCAAGATGCATGGAATAAAAACCGCAGTAATAGCTAGGGTCGCATAAAAAATAAACAGATTAAAAATGGTTCCTGTAATGTCCTCACTCTGAAGTTATCTCCTTTTTTGACAGCTAGACAGCTAGAGAACAACGTGCAACAACAAAAAGGATTCACACTCCAATATCGACAATATATGTTTCTTAGCAAATCCCTACAGAGGATTATAAACACGGCCCAGAAGATCACCGGCTGACCCCCTACCTAGTCTGGAGGACATTGCCAGCTCTCGCTACCTCAGTAGAGCTAAACACATCCTGAAACAACCCTGCAACCATCTTTTTGAACTGCTACCATCGAGTCGATGGTTAAGATCCCACAAGGCCCGAACAAACTTCTTACCCAAAACTATCAACACACTAGTCACACGTGAGACACAGTTTTAAAGTGCAAGGTCCCTGTTCTAAGTGCAATATTTCGGTTATGTAGTTTTTAACTCTAGATCACGGGTGTCAAACAGGCGGCCCGCGGGCCGGATCAGGCCCGCTAAGGGATTGAATCCGGCCCGCTTCAGAGAAGCACAAGAGAAAAACGAGCCGCAGGTTGAAATATGTCCACTTGATGTTGCCAAAGCCAGGTGCCTCTCACAAACGCTGTACTTGGATTTTTCTCTTTCTTTGTTCCTCTTTCTCTCTGTCTTTTTTACCTTCTTTTGCTCTCTTCATTTTTCATTTTTTCTCTTTTCTCTCTCTCTCTCTCACTTGCTTTCTCCCTCTATCTTTGATACTTCTGTCCTTCTCTCTTTGTATTTCTCTTTGGATTTCGTACTTTCTCTCTTTTTTCCCCTTCTCTTTTTCTCATTTCATCTCTTTTGTTTCTCTGTCTCTCCCTCTTTCGCTCTCTTTTTTTTCTCTCTCTCTCTCCCTTTCTCTTTTTCTTTGTCCTACTTCTCTCTTCCTCTTTTTCCCTTATTTCTTTTTCTCTTTCTCATCTACTAGTCCGGCCACCGAGAGAATGATTGTTCCATCGTGCGGCCCGACAGTTAAAATGAGTTTGACACCCCTGCTCTAGATGCTCTCGACTTAATTATTTAAGTTTTACATTGTACTGCTTAATTATTACACTTGACTAAATTTCCATAACTTTGTGCGTTGGAAGATGTGTCAGTTGTCAAGTTGACTGTTTTAGTTTTAAGTGCATTATTCTGGTTATGTAGTTGGTTTGTTTTCAGACGCTCTGGACTTATTCTATAACAGTTATGAAAGAAAAAGAAGAGGTGTCTTATTGTTAAAAAGTTCTTACCTTTTTATTTTTATGCAGTTAAATGTTTTATATTGCACTGTTTACTTATTTTTTTTTCCTATTCATGAGTCTTTAAGTTGTATATTTTTTCTCAACTGGAGTTCAACCATAATCTCGTAGAAATACAATGATGATAAAGGTGATTCTGAAAGACAGAACACTGACCTCATTGACACCAATGATTGTGAACCAAATATTATTTGTATCAATTTGATTAAAATACACAATTCAAAAAAATACAAACTATTGAAATATAAGCTCTCAAATATTTGACAGAGCCCAGAAAATTGGTTTAAGCCCCCAAAAATATTATTGTTACACTTTGGTTGATAAAATAATCCCATTTTATCTTTGGTTGAAATGCAACGAGCATGTTTGTACAATTAACACGTTAACCAGAAGAGGGCACTCAAATACCACTGTATATGGTTTTCAAAGGCAGAACCAAACGCAGTATCACTTGATCGTAACTTTGGACTTCCAATTTTTGGCACCGTATTTTCCGGTACATAAAGTGCACAAGAAAATACTTTTACATTTCTGACCAATATGGGTTTTTTTAAGTGCGCCTTATGGTCCAGGAAATATGGTACATTGTCCATGCATCTATTATCTGCACCACTTATCCTCAGTATGGTTCTGGGGTATGGTACATTATTCGAACCAAAATATAATCTTATAAAAAAATAAAATAAAAATAACCTTTTTGGGGCTAATCATCTGTTTACTGTAGCGCCCATCCACAACCAGCACGGCCCTCTGCTTGCTGCGAGCCACGCGGATCTGATAAAATAAAAATCTGAATTATAATAATTATATAAGATATGTAAATAGGAAACAAAGATGTCCTCCTACCTTGTGCCAATTGCCGTCGTTGATGGAGAAGGGCACGCAACCTGATGTGTTTCCGTGGCCCAGATCGTACCCGAGGCACACTTGCCCGTCCTTGATCTGAAAACAAATTTGGGAGCAACCGAGAATGTCGCAAGAGCCATACTAGACAAAAAATAACAACAACAAGAATGCATGGATCTGCAAAAACAAAACAAAAGCCTTATATAAGCAATGGCTTGCAGTATTAAATATGTCAACTAGATGTGGCAAAAGTTAGGCACCGATCGAAAAGCACCCACTGTAGCTTTAGTTGCTGACTACTATTAACTAACCAGAAAACATAGCGGAAATTAATCCTGAGGTTATTTTACTTTAAAAAAAAGTCACAAAAGCGCTGTTTCATCTCATCTCATTAGCTACACCGCTTATCCTCAGTAGGGTCGCGGGGGTGCTGGAGCCCATCCCAGCAATCATCGGGCAGTGGGCAGGGGACACCTTGAACTGGTTGCCAGCCAATCGCAGGGCACACAGGGACAGACAACACACTCGCTCATTCGCACCTAGGGACAATTTGGACCGGCCAATTCACCTGAGATGCATGTTTTTGGAATGTGGGAGAAAACCGGAGTGCCCCGAGGAAACCCACGCAAGCACGGGGAGAACATACAAACTCCGCAAAGGAAGTCTGGAGCTGGATTTGAACCCACACAGGAGGTTCCAAAGACATGAACTGTGCCGCACATGCGCTAACCACTGCGCCGCCGTGCTGCCCTGCGCTGTTTCAATACGAAATTAAAACTAAGAGCACCTGGGTGTCTTTGCAGAAGTTTGAAGAAGCTTGAGCTCCTTTCTATATATATATGACATCTAACAGCAAAGTTCCCTTATTCAGTAAAATGTTCTCATAAAAAGGGAAAATAAAAACCATTAAGACTTACAAATCATTAAATTAATCATTTAAATTAGTGCTTGTATGCTATTCTTGGGACTTTCCAGTCTGCATGAGTTTCCTCCAAGTTCATTAAACTGTGGTGGAAATAATTTCAATAGTGGTTTTCTTTTCTTTTTCTTTTACAAATGCACAGTTGATAAACACTACAAGACATTATATTTGAGTGACTGAAAAAAATAATGGGGGGAAAATGCAGCATAATTGCTAAAAAATTAAATCTTATATCCCCGAGTTATGATTTAATTGTGAGCCTCCGAAAAGATCCCCAGCCATCAAGCTCAGGTCAAACTTTTTATGCCATTCTTTTTACTAGTCCAGCCCCAGTGAGAATATTTTTTTCTACCATGAGCTAAAATGAATATAGATTTAGATTTAATTTATTGGGGAGGGGATCAGGGTTTTCCTGAGGCGGGCTCTTCTAACTAATTGTTGGTATCTGCTCTCTGACAGTAGCGGGATGTGAGTATTTATGTATTTATGTAATGGGTGAGTGATATCCTCGACTATTGTGTTGGACAGTCGAATGATAGACTCTGTTTTTAAGTCTGAGATGTTGGGTGTGGGTAGCCGATGATTTTAACTAATGTGTATGTGATACCAGTGAGTGTGGGCACCCCAGTCTTACAGGAAACAGATTTAAGAGCATATAATTTATTTCCCTCCCTCATCTTTTTCCGTTTTTAAACATTTTCAAAAAAAGCTCCAAGCAACCCACTAGGGTGGCGCAAAAGGGACGGATGCGGCTCAAGAGCCACAGGTTGCTGACCCCTGTACTAAATGGCACAATCGAGGTTCAGGAGTCTTACCTGGATTGAAACAAAATCGGCGTGATTGATCCTGGCCATGTAAAGGACCAATCCGAATTCCTCCTGAGTCCTAAGCTCAAACTCCAGAATCAACCTGACACACAAATGCACAGTTTAAAATGTCTAAAAGTGATAATAGATTTATCTGTCATAATTCCAAACCTTTCTCTGACTTTGGCGTCGTCGAAGGCGAAGCTCATGTGGCTGTTCCTTCCCAGGCCAAACTGGTAGGACTTTTCTAGGGCCACAGGGGCCACAGCTGAGGGACACAAGTCC
Organism: Urocampus carinirostris; assembly: GCF_059441175.1. Lineage (NCBI taxonomy): Eukaryota > Metazoa > Chordata > Actinopteri > Syngnathiformes > Syngnathidae > Urocampus > Urocampus carinirostris. The sequence goes on from NC_142368.1 coordinate 26,028,518, forward strand.
TAGGGAGGTCAGAAGAAAGTGACGTCACATATTTTACATTTAGATCATTCAATAAAACCAACGGTGTAGTCTGGATTTTATCAACTGGTTGCAGTTATAAATAGAACCGCAGGAGGTCAGTGTTGCAATACTTATGACATCATGTGGGTATCAGCTCTTCACTAGTGATTTGTGTGTCGTGTCCACAAAACCTTTTTTGTTTTTCCCCTATTCAGTCTCCTATAAAAACATTTTCTTGCCCTGTGCTTCCTTTGTATACAATTTTAGTCTTTTCTTTTTTATCCAAGAGGATTTAGATTGTCTTTACTCCCTTTCTCACCTTTTATCAAAATGAAAAGGTATATGTCTTGATCCGCTGTTGACAAGTCATTTCAATATATTGCTGGGCTGTCAGGGCATACAAGGCCTTGTCTGCTGGCCTAGAAAACATCTGAATCATGTACTGTTAATTATATTTTGTCTAAATCGTCTGTCAGGTTCCCCCCTTCTTCCTGGTTGCATCGCTTCCAGATGTGTGCTTTCATGTTTAAGCATTTAACCAACCACATTTCCGCAATTACTTCTATCGGGAGGCCATAACAATCAGTTCTGCGGGACTAACAGTAGAAATAAAGTGACGATAAAGCTGTTGGTTTAGTCAATTAGACTATGTGTTGGTGGAGCCAGGCCCTGGGTAAAATGTCAGCTGTTTTACAAATTATGATTGGCTAGATGATGAAGGTGCTGTATTTGAGTCAAATCAGGAGGTTACTCATGTTACTGGTGGTCATGGAAACAAGTACTATGAAGTGGGGGGCAAAAAACCCTACCCCCAAAACCCCTTTCTTTCCCCTTTTCTTTTTTTCCCTTTATTCCTTCTCTTCCCTTTTTTCTTCTTTTTCTTTTATTTTCCCTCTTTTTTCTCCCCCTCTTCTTTCCCTTTTATTCTCCTTTTCTCTTTTTTCGTTTTTTCCCTTACCCCCACATTTTCTTAGTTTTCTCCTCAGTTTCTTTCTTCTTCCGTTTCCCATTTTTTTCATATTTTCCCCATGTTTGACCTTTTTTCTTTCTTTTCCTCTTCTCCCCATTTTTTCTGTATTGTTTCACCCTTTTCTTTCAACTCCCTTCCCCCTTTTGTCTTTCTTTGTGAAAGGCTGGAGAAAAAAATGGTGCAGTTTGGTCAATAATAATAATAATAATAATAATTTCCTTTGTATTGTCATTCTTTGTAACAATGTACACAGAACGAAATGTCGATACACCTGACCCGTTGTAGCGAGTCGGTGCAGCCGCAGCCAGAGGGCGCCGCCATTATACCAATTAGGTATGTCTCGGTCGAGGCGCGAACCAATTTGAGTGTCTTTAGTTTGTATTCTTCCCCGTGCTTTGTAGACCTTGATTTTAGTTGCACTATGCAGTGATATCTAACACATTGTCCCTTTAAGTGTAGGTTTTTGTGTGCGTCTCCATCTGCGCCAGTTTCTTGTTCTCTTTCAAGTGAAGACATTCCCTGCGCGGCGACCTTGCTTTGTTATCGCTCGCCGTCTTCATATCCTGCTCAACCTTTCTTCTCCTCTGTCTCTGTCCAACAAAATATGCCCTCTCTTTCTCTTTCCTGTCTCTCTTTCTCCTTGTTTACCCTATTCTCCTGCTGGTCTTATAAACCAACAAAAAAAACCCTTATCCTCCCATTCTCATTCTTTTCTTCTCTTCCTCCTCTCTCCTTCCCTCTCATCTCCTCTGTAGCTTTTTTATCAGGCCAACAATGGGAAATGTCTGTCCATTCAGAGCGACTCATCTTTACTTAGAGGTCATGTCCGTTCAATGGGAAGTCATTAAATCGGGATTTTGTATGTGTATGTAAGATTATGTATGCAGATGTAAGTGTACACTGGAGATCAAAATTAAAGAACTTATACAAAATGGATTCATTTTGAAATAATACCTTCAGTGTTCCACTGTTAAATGAAAATTTCCAAGGATTATATTATAGTACTACAGCACTTTTCTTTTCACAAAATAACTAAAGGCCTTTCAAAAGAAAACATTTTTCATAAAGCGCACTGATGAAAATGAGAGAACACACTGATCAGAATTTGAGAACAACAATGACTTTGGCATGGAAAAAAAATTCAGAAAGTTCAAACAGTCAGCAATTATTGGCCTCCGTTGTAAATGACTTCAAGCACATCTGCAACTACAGTGATTTATTCCATTCTTCTTCCCGCCTCCTACATAGTTATTGTAGTGGGTATCTTGATCATAACTTACCAGAGGTTCTCTATTTGGTTCAGATCAGGATTCTGGGCAGGGCATGCCATCAAATCAATGTTTTTACCTTCAAGGAAATTATTCACCCATTTTGACATGGAGCATTGCCCCGCTTGAAGACAGCAGGTTGATTTGGGTGATTAACCCGAATGAGGAACCATGTGATGTTGAAGAAGGTTCTGTACACATTTGCATTCAATGGGCCATGTAAAGAGGCCTTTTCATGTTCAGCACTGAACCGCCGAGCAATTCCAGCTGCAGTGTGGAAACGATAAGCCATTGACATCCTTTGCAGTCACTTGCCCTTTCTTGCATTTGTCTACTTTGGACGACCAGCCTTCCTGGGCAAATTGAATGAGTTTGTAGTTTTGTAATAATTCAATACTCTTGAAATCACAGATTTGCAATGATCAACTTGTCTTGCTGTGGCTGATAGGGGTCATCCTTTTCATTTTTATCCGGACAAACTGCTGCCAAAGGCTTTCAGTAGCTTTAGAATGGCACACCATTAGCCCAAAAGGACAGTAAGAACGCCAGTTAAATACAGAGGTCGCTGGTTCGCGCCTCGACCGAGACATACCTAATTGGTATAATGGCGGCGCCCTCTGGCTGCGGCTCTCACCGACTCGCTACAACGGGTCAGGTGTATCGACATTTCGTTCTATGTACATTGTTACAAAGAATGACAATACAAAGGAAATTATTATTATTATTATTATAATGCAATGAATGCAATGCAATGAAATTGGAATAAGTGTTACATTAGCACCATTAGGTGGTGGGGAACCTGAAGGTGTTCTCTAATTTTGATCAGTGCATTTTTGGTAAAATGCAGTTTTTTGTTTAAAATGCCTTTTGTGCATTTTGTGAAAAAGCGCTGTCGTAGCATAGTGACAAAAAATGTCTTTAAACTGTTGAGAAATTAAAAAGTCATTTTTTCCTGAATTATTCAATTGTTTAAAAAATATTTTCTAATTTTGGACTCCAGTGTATATGTGTAGCTGGTACTGTAAACGCTTATGACATCTTGTAACATCTTTACCGTCTTTGAGAAGTGATTTTGTGAGGTTAAGAACATGCAAAGAATAGTAAAATAATAATATATGATTAATAAATAGATCTTTTTTTAAGTTAAAAAATATAATCACATGAGAAATATAATCCCTGAAATGAACAAAACCTTTTATAGTAATTCAAGAAAAATTCCCCTAGAACTAAGAAATCTCATTTGACAATTTGGCAATTTTTGAAAATTATTTTAAAGCCCCAGTGTTTAATATTTGACCACTAGATGGCATTGTATTGTCAATTGCAAATGAAAAACAACACAACGGAGCGGCCAGATGGTAGACAAACAATGCGGTGACTTCTAGATCGGGATTTAACTATGTAAAATAAATACATATTTCTTAACCTACAATTTAAAAAATAATAATAATAATATTGGTGTGATGACTCAGGATGGTTCATGTATTTTTTCTAGTACAGTGGTGCCGCTAATTATGAATGTCTCTACATACAAAAGTTTCAGGTTACAAGTACCTGAACAGGAAAATATTGCCTCTTGTTAGAGAATCAAAAATACAGTACAGTATGCGCTGCTATTCACCGCTTCCAGAGTTTTCTGAATGTAAACAAACTGGCTATCGCTTCTAATATGCCTAGCAACCAGTGTGCATGCCTGCTCCCAGCATGCTCTTCGTGTCACCGTCACAGTTTAAAGTTCACAGACGAGAAGGAAGGGGGTATCTGGCAAGACGCAGCCATCATTCAGTCGGCTCAAAGTAAAGACATTTTAGCAAAATTCCATTAAGTCTTGTATTTTGTGGAAAAGAATCACCCAGAAAAAGTGGTCACAAGTCGGGCATTTGCTACATCTGCCTCGTGCATTTCGATCAGATTGTCAAAAGCCGGCAAAACGAGACATCATTGGATCCGTTTTTCAATAAAAGCAAGGCAGAAAAGTAAATAATAATTGTATTATTATCTTTATTCTTATTTTAACTTTATGTGCCTCTCGTTTTATTTTTATAGTGCATCTGTAAGTAAGGGTACCACTGTTCTCAAATCAATGTTTTATTTGTAATTTAAGTTTTTGTACTACTAGGACACACTAAATATTGCACACATTGGGAAATATATTCCTTAAAATAATTAAAGGTTTGACCATCAATCACTAGCAAGTCATCTTCTTCCCTACCAAATTAATGGCAGGATTTGTTTTTAAAGCCAAAATTAATATGCTCTTAAAAATCATCAATAAATCATATATATATATATATATATATATATATATATATATATATATATATATATATATATATATATATATATATATATATATATATATATATATGTATATATATATATATATATAAGGGAAAGAAGAGGGGGAGAATTTACTTATACATGTTTTAATATTAATTTTAACCTGCCATTTAAAATTTAAAATTACTAGTTGAGGCAAAAAATATTTTGTCCTATTCAGAGTTGAGAGAGTTATAAAATGGGAAATATAATCCCTTAAAATGAGCAAAACAATTCTGTTTTGGCGAATTTCAAGGATTATGTAAAGTGTTTGTAAAAAAATAATAAAAAAATTATAGATCAAAAACAAAACAAAAAATAAACGATTTCTTTTTATTTTCATTAGTTTACTTTTATATATTATTTATGTATTTTAACACGCAGTTTATTCTGTAAACTGACTTAAAATTGAGGCATAAATATTTTTTCTTTTTCATAACTCAAAAACAATGTAAACAATACAAATATTATCCTTAAAATCAACAAAATACTTCTAGTAAATTTGAAAAAAATGTCCTCACTATCACAAAAGAAAATTAAAAGTTTTGTCTAATTTGAAGGATTTTTTAAGCGTTTTAAAAGATTGTTCCTTAAAAAAAAGAATTTGTAGATGGGGACATGGGGGGTTGGGCTCACGTAAATCGCTTAAAAAATATTTATCTTCATTGTTGTAATTTTAATTATTATTTATGTGTTCTAACCTGCAGTTTACTCCTATAAAATGAAAGTTGTGGCAAACATTTACTCTTTCCTGAACTGTGCAACAAAAAATTGAACTTCAGCTTTTTAAAATTTTTTTTTTAGTAACAATTAAACTACAGACAAACTTCCCTGTGCTTTGTAGCACTTTATTTTAGTTGCATCCTTTTTGTTGTTGCGCGTTGTTCTCTAGCTGTCTAGCTTTAGTATCTAACATACAATCTACAGACAAACATTTTGATTACAGAAAAATTTGCGGAATCCACAATAAATATTGTTTCCACAATAAATATCTATTTTCAGATACCGGCCCTGTGGATGCTAACAACCTTTATATTGTAAACATTCCAGAAATGCAAAAACAAAAGACAAAAAAGGAGATACATATTTCTTTTTTCACAAGATGCAGAGAATATGATAATCAAAATCCACTGAATCTACTTGCAAATACCAAAATAATAACACATGAACCTTTAGGGGTTAATTATAAAATTCCAATTATCTATGAATAAATAGTTTTTTAATAACACTCTGGGTATGGTCAATTGTGTGCGAGTGAGTATACCATGTCAGAAGTGGGCGGAGCTTCAGCAGAAGTGGGCGTGACAGTGGGTGGGGCAGCAGGTGCGACAATTGCTGTGGGCTCCTGTCCGTCATCAATGAGGGCAGGAAGGAGGCCATTAAATAAACAAAACAGCCAGGAAACACATGGAGCCAATCCAAAACAGCAGCAGCATTAGCCATGCAATGACGCTTAGAAATGCATTTCTTGTGAAAATCCATAACGCTAATATTGAGCTAAGCTAACCTAGTAATGCATTGAGCATAGGCTATTCGCACACCCTAAGAGTGGTTATCACTGGTAATGATGAATGCGCTTCTAAGTGAGGCCCCATAGGATTTGTTTGAACTGGTTCTTTCGGCTCCCGTGCGGCTCCGCAAATTAAAAAAAAAAAATCAATCATAATAAAAAATCCTCATAAAACATTATGCACCAAATATTTTAGTAATTAGTAAGTTCATATGTTTTGCAGGGGATCCCTTAAACATACATGAAATATAAATTAAAGTATTTACAGATCTACAAAAAAAAAAAAACATTTTTTTTTTAGCTTTTCACACACTGGACAGATTTAAGGTCGAACTACAGCACAAAATCCTTGTAAATGCATAACAATAAAACACATATTAATTATTTTAACTCTTCAGTGCTATTATAAAATGATAAAATGCACAAAAAACTATCGACATCTCTATTTCAAACAATTTAGACAGTACTTTAAAAATATATGAATTACAATACGTATAACAAAAAGCAAAAGATCTGCAGTCTCTAAGATTGAATGCAATCTGCTTAAAAAAAATAAATATCATAAAATGAGTCCAAATTTTGCTCGTTTTTCTGTTTTCATACATACAGTACTTTATTTTTCTGTCTTCCGTTTTGAAATCAATTATTACCCAACACCTAAAGAGTCCTTTCCGTGTTTGTGTGACGTATTGAAGCTGCGCGTGCATTGTTGAAGCATAATGGCAGAATATATGTGAATTTGTAGTATCCCGTTGACACAAACACATCATAGAGAAGAGATAGGAACTGCTCAAAATAGCTCAAACAATGTGCTAGCAGCAATATAGCAACTTTATTTTAGTCATCAAAGTCAGCAAAAAAAAAAAAAAGGCGTTCTTTTAACCGGTGCGGGATTTCTTCCAGTGGAGAAACACAGATTGAAATCAATAGCCTTGAAGTAGATAATCCTGTTTAAAATCTCCCAAAATTAGATCATTTTGCTCCTAAAAACTTGGGTCAGTTAGTTTCGAAGAACCCCACTATTTTGTTGGTCTTAGACAAAACAAATTTCCCAAAAACAATGTCATTTGGTTAAGATCCACCTTAACGATTGTATCGTTTTATGCAAAACAGTCCACATAGTTGGATCAGTCATTTTTTGACTGAAGTCTTTTTAGAGTGTGATTTTGGCCTATTAAATACAAACCAACTGTCCATTTGCCTCTTAGCATCCCGCCAACAGTTTTGATACATAAAGCAAAGCGGGCATGCAGTTAGCTAACAAGACTGAACGGACAGTAAAAAACAGTTAATGGTCTGGACAAGTGCGGCGCCAAGGAGCGCTAAGCTAACACGCAGAAAGGTCATGCCTGCTTGACATCGCTGGGGCATGTGTTCCCCATTGTTATGATGTTCAAAATCAGGGTGTGTATTTCTTTGAACTCGTTCAATACCAATGACGGCAGTATGCGTGAAATTGAATTTGAAACTGGGCTGCTATGAGTCAATACATATAATTGCAGCTAATGTTTTGCTACTCTTCACAACCATGTTTCTCATATTGTGTCAAATTCAATGTTGTGTGTCACATCACTCACGGCAGGAAGCTCAGTCGGCATCGTAACAGGGAGGAAAGTTGACACCGGAGCGTGCGGTTTAGTTGCTCCAGTTTCCTTGTGGGTCTTTTCGGTTGGATAAAGGGGAGGAAGGAACGGCGTGAGGCTGGGGCACTGGCCGATTTCAGCATTCTCGAAGGACAGTGCCTGTGAGAAGTCTGACAGGCTGCCAGAGGGACAACAATGTGTTAAAAAAAGGCACTAATAAATGCAAGAAACAAATGCAAAAAAACATTTAAACACATAAAATGTTAACAGTTGTTTTCCAAATTCAAAGCAATTTTAAAAATTGAAATATTTTGCTTTTGCACAAAGATAATCTATGTGCTTTCGGGGAAGACAACAGAAATCAAATATAATAATAATAATAATAATAATTTCCTTGTATTGTCATTCTGTGTAACAATGTACACAGAACGAAATGTCGATTGCACATGACCCGTTGTAGCGAGCCGATGCAGCCGCAGCCAACAGAGGGCGCCGCCGACCACTTTTTAAGTCTTAGGAATGACTCGGCCGGGGCGCGAACCACCGACCTCCCAATATCAAATATTTAATAATAATATAATAATAATAATAATAATTTCCTTGTATTGTCATTCTGTGTAACAATGTACACAGAACGAAATGTCGATTGCACCTGACCCGTTGTAGCGAGCCGATGCAGCCGCAGCCAACAGAGGGCGCCGCCGACCACTTTTTAAGTCTTAGGAATGACTCGGCCGGGGCGCGAACCACCGACCTCCCAGTCTCAAAGCGGGCGCCTTACCATCTAGGCTACTGAGCTGGTACCCTTGATAAGCAAAAAAAAAATTATAACCGCCAAATGAAAACGTGTATTTAGTTAGTTTGTTTTCAGTTATTGGTCTCCTGAAATAAAAACATCAAACAGCATCTTCTTTGAAACTAAAAACTACTGTTGTTTTTTTCTACACTGAAAACAAGCAATATCTCTTTTTCTATGCTGGCACTAGCGCCTTCTTATTCTTACCCAAAACTAGCGTCTTCTTGTTCTACAATAAAAAGTAGTGTTGTCTTCAACATCATTGAAACTAGCATCTGTTTTTCAAATTAGTCTCTCCTTGACAAAAACAAGCACTGTCTTCTATACTTAAGATAGCATTTGGCTTCCCATTCTTCTAGCATCTTCCTCTACACTGCACACTAGTCTAGTCTTCCACCAGACCAAAAAAAAAATTGTTCTACGAAGAGAACAAGGGCTATGTCTTTTTATGCTATAAACTTGAGTCACCTTCTTTGATGAAAACTACGATCGTCTCTTTCTAAACTGAAGAAATATTGTCTACAACCACCTTAAAACCTAGACTCATTTTCTTCTTTATTGAAAATTAGTGCCTCTTTCCGAAAACTAGCTTTGTTTTCTACAATTAAAATGAGCTTCACTTCTGCTATTCTGAAAATTGGTCTGGTCTTCTACACTGAAAATTGGCCCCCAAAAACTACCATTATTTTCTTATACAGTGGAACCTCGGTTTTCGAACGCCTCTTAGTTCGAACAAATCGGTTCTCGACCAAAAATTTCGAGAAATTCTTGCTTCGCTTTTCGTTAAAAAAATCGGAGTTTGAACGCCGGTACGCTAGGGGCGATGCTCAGCGGCGTACAGGTGTAGATTGCCCCCACCCCTCGTGAAGAACTGTTGTCACGTGAGCGCGCACTCCTTTTTGCTTTCGTTTTTAATATCGGTGAACGGAGTGTTTTAACCCCTAATTATGCCTCGGAAGAAGGTCGGTGCAAGCAGCAAAGTTGCTACAGGTGAAAAAAGAAGAGTAGTGCGTACAACTCTTGCATTTAAGAAAGAAATAATAGCAAAATATGAAGAAGATGTGCGAGTTTCCCTTCTTTCGAGGGAATAGAGCATGGCTTCTGCAGACCACCACAAAGGAAAGAAATCTTATTCATAAATCTTTTCTTTATCCTTTAATCGCTCACCACTTGTTGTGGAGACCCAGGTGCTAAATGACGTGTAAACGACCTGATTTTTTTATTTTTACACGTTCATGTTAGCGTAATCTTTCGTACGGAAGATTATGCTAACGCGAACGTACGATTACCTGGGTTAGCTTCATGTTTACTTTCATGGTAAACGTTCAGGGTGTTGTAACGGATTAAAACAATTTTACATTACATTTAATGGGAAAAGCGATTTTCGGTGATCGACCAAATCGGTTTTCGAACAGGGTTCTGGAACGGATTATGGTCGAGAACCGAGGTTCCACTGTACTCCGAAAGCAAGGACTATGTCTTTCTATGATAGAAACTAGACACATCACCTTCACCGAAGACAAGAGTCATCTTCGTCTACCCTGAAAACTAATCTTGTTAACCAGCACACCAAAACTAGCGTCATATTATTCTTTACTGGAACTAGTGCCTTCTTGCTGAAAACTAGCACTGGTTTCTGCATTTTAAATGAGCGACAACCTTTGCTACACTGAAAACTAGCGACGTCTTCTTTTACAATAAAACTAGTCTTGTCATATATTACACTAAAAACTAACGTCACATTCTTCCATACTGGAAACTAATATGGTCTTGATGAAACTAGCATACCAACTTAATATAAGCTTCATCTTCTGCTTTGGTGTAAACTAGTGTCATCTTCTTCAAAACTGAAAGCTAGTCTTGTCATCTAACATGCAATAAACTAGCATCATATTATTCTATACTGAAAACAAGCTTCCTTTTATTCTACGCCCAAAAACTACATCATCTTTTCCAAAAACTGTAAAAAAACAAAAAACAAAAAAAAAACTAGGGTCTTCTTATACACTGAAATCTAACTTGTGTCTTCTTATGCATGCTACACAACCTGTGTCTTCTGCACTGAAAAGTAGCATTATCCATTCTAAACACACAATTTGGTTGTTTTGCATCTATGCCAAATACTGTCGTCATTTTCTTTTGCGCTGAGAACAAGCGTCCTCTTCTTTAATGCTGTAAACTAGCAGCTTATTTTCCAAAATCAACTGTAATCTGGTACCATACAAATCAGCACCTTTGCTATACCAAAAACTAGCCTCTTCTTCTACACTGAAAACTACCTTGTGTCTTATGTGTAAAACTCGAGCATTTTCGTCTTCTGCACTGAAAATTGGCATTATCTATTCTATACCCGAAACTTGGCTGTTTTGCATCCATGCCAAAGACTACCGTTGTTTTATTTTACGCTAAAAACAAGAATCTAGATCCTAAATGCTATAAAGTTGAATGTTCTTTTCCAAAAATGACTGTAATTTTGACCAAAAAAGGGCAACTCCTGCAATATAAAAAACTAGTGTCTTCTTCTACACTAAAAACCAGCTTGTGTCTATTCATGGGCGCAACGCATTGGTATCTGATGTGCTGAAAATGAGTAGTTATTCTACTTGGTTGTTTTACGTCTATGCCAAACGCTAGCACAGTTTTTTGCCATAGACTAGCTTCAAGATAAAACATTAGTATTGTTTTCTTCTGACTAATATTAGAATTGTTATCAAATTATTCATTTTTTGGCCTAATGCCAACATGAATTCTATAAATAAAATAGAAAACCAGCATGTACGGATGACGAGAAGGCGTCACATGGGAAAGCTTTAGGGTTAATAGGGGTGAAGTGAGGTGAGAGATGGACAATCAGGTGCAATGGGAATCATGAATATGCTGATGCATCGGGACAGATCTATTACCGCAAACTAGAGACAAAGAGACAAAGACTGTATTGTGATGATCACACCCGGCAGGAATTTCTCAAATCTCACATCTGATGAAGAGAAGTGATTGGATTTTTGCAAACATCGAGGGACATTCAAAGTATTTGGGGCTTGCTTACACGGAGTTGACCATGAGATTCCATATACATCCTCGAAAGGGGACATTGGCCCTGTTGGATGTTTGCTCCACTTCGGCGGGGATGCCGCCCAGGAAGACGCGCTGCAGGACGATTGGTTGATCGTTGGGAAGCGGAGATTCCCTTTTCGCCTCCTCGTCCACTTGAACTGCAAAAGACCTGATGAAAAAAACAGTTGGTCACCAAGAGAAGGGTAAGTAAAGAATAGTAATATCTTTTATATGGTTATATTTTTTTCCCTAAGGTATAGCATTGTGCTTTTTGCAGCTGCCCGACCTGCCGAGGTCCAGCTAATCTCTGAAAAGCGGGATGACACCTTACACTGAAAAACAACGGCGAGCAGATGATAAAGGAGCTTTATATGATTCAGATGAGGAGGCTTTCACTGCTACTGGTAACCATGGAAACCAGTACCATATCTTACATGTGGGGGAGAAAACCTCTACCCAAAAATAATAATAAGTAATATGTACATTTTCAGTTGCAGGAATTTCTTCCTATTACAATTTTCCACTGGGAAATGCTACCTTAATTTTTTACATGGCTCGTAATAAATGTCCATAATTGATAAGTAACCCTTGCATTAGTACACATTTCATTGTGTTATTTTAATGGCTTGATACATTTGAAAATAAAATAAAATTGGACACTGAAGAACGCAAAGAAATGCTTATCACCACCCGCAGGGAAAGAAATAGCGAGGTCGCAGGTCCAGGCGACTGCTATTGCTAAGCTAACAACCCGCACTAGCCACTCTTTTAATTCAATCATCACAGAGACTTGGCTCAAATCGAGGATACCCGATGTTAGCTCGCAGCTAGCCAGACGCTCTCTAAAGGAGAACACCATCCATTCTAACTGCAATAATGTGTTGTGTGTTATTATTTGTAAATCTAAAGTTGTCATTTTGTTGCAGCAGTATACATTCAGTCGAAAATGACATCATCTCGAGGTAAGTTTAATCCATCGGGGACTTTTTTGAAGGTGCTTTGCGGATTTTCACTTTTTACGGGTGGTTCTGGTCCCCATTAACCGCAAAAACCGAGGAATCTCTGTAATAGTAAAATATCAGACCGGGATGTCAACAATTTAGATGACAAAACCAAGCCCAATGCAATCATATTTTCAAAGATGGCGGGACCAACCTGCCGGGCAATCTCTCGATGCGCAGGGAGTGCTCTCGTCCGTCGTTGAGGCTTCCTTGCTCGGGCTTCCGGACCACACGGCGAACGCTGTGGCTGCCCGTGAACGTCAGAACCTCCAGGGAGCCTTTGTTCAGCATCACCGATAGGAAAGGCTGAAGAGGAGAGCGGAAACACTCAACTTGCTCAGGATCAATTTCAATAACGGCGCCACGTTAATGAGACAATTTGCTGATGATTGCTTACACTCCGCTGCCGTTGCTCAGGAATAATAATTGCTGAGGATGAATACATTAGCCAGCAGTAATGTTCGGAGGTGAGATTTTGGGTGGGATTAAAGTGGATGTTATGGCCTTGTTTTGGGTTTGGTGATCATCATGCTCTTGTATTTATCTATGTAATAATGTCAACTGCTGTGCTTTTGTGTTTATTTTTGGGTCGAACCTTTCTCTGTGGAGTTTGCATGTTCTCCCCGTGCTTGCGCGGGTTTACTCCGAAAACTCCGGTTTCCTCCCACATTCCAAACACATGCATGTCATGTTAGATGCAGTGCAGATAAGGGATGGATTTTTTGGGGTGCAAAGTCTGGCTTATTTCTGAAAAGCAGGATGACGCTTTACACAAACAACAATGGCGACCAGATGATGAAGGGTCTGTAACTGAGTCAGATCAGGAGGCTTCTGCTGGAAATGGTAACAATGGAAACCAGTATATCTGTTTCATGTGGAGGAGCAAACCCCTACCCTTAAAAGACAGTCTGGAGAGGAATGGGCACAATAGGACACAAAACAGGAAGTGGTGCCCGAAAACTCGGGCAGTTGAGGGATCTGCATTCCGTGAACCGTGAATATGCCTTGATAGATACATTTCTTCTGTTAAAACATTTTGTTGTAGAAGTCTTGCTGCTCAACACGAGTTATGCTCCACATTGATACTTTGTAGTTTTAAAGTATTATTTTCCAAAACGTATGTTTTGTTTAAGCTGCAAAAATGCAAGTGCAAGATCTCAGAAACAATATTCCGCAAACAGTTTTTGTTGATTTTAAAGTCGTATTATCCTATATTTTCCAAATTATAGTTTACTTATTTATTTTGCTTCTAATAATGTAGGGAAAATAAATCTCTCCACCTAAATTGTTTTCTTTGATAAACTTTATTATTTATTATTATTTCTATTTTGTATTAATATATTTTAATTGTGTTTGTTTGGTTTTACATTTATTTGTAGAGTAAAGAAAAAATATACATGCATTTTTGGGGGCTCTATTGAGAGTTTTGGTCCATTTTTAAGATATTATTTTAGGAATATTTAATTGAAGATTTATTGTAAAATTTTACAATGTATTTTAGTTCTTTGCAGTGCCATGCCAAGAAGAAAATCTGGATAGAAATTTAAGAATAAAAACAAAATGTAAAAATGATAAACATACACCCTTTGCTCACATGTGACCTCACCACGACACCATGACGGACAGTAGTAAAGCGTAGTAAACATTTGGTATGTCCACTAAACAGTAGACAACAACAACAACAACAAAAAAGCTATTGTGTTCAACTCCATTGGCAATGACTGGTCAAACGAATGTTGTGCTGCTGCCATGTGAAGTGGCTCACCTTGTCGAAAAGCACAAAAAGTGCTATTAAGAGAAACTGAGGAATGTATTAGCATGGCTAGCAATCGACCCATACAGTCTTCCTCCCGACTTATTCACAGATCTACACAAATCCACTTGTCTGCCTGACTTCAGCACTCTCAACTTGGACATACCTTGTGCATCAACGTTGAATAAAACGAGAGCATGAGGGTCAAAAAGACGCAAGAAAGAGTAGGTGTGGTTGAGTGTGAAGAGAGGTAAAGGAGGAGGAAAGGATAACAAGGGATAAGAGGAATGTTGGAGAGGGAGGGAGAGAGAGAGAGAGAGAGGGAGAGAGAGAGAGAGGGAGAGACAGAGAGAGAGGGGGGGGAGAGAGAGAGAAGGCGACAGAGCGTAAGGTGGCGAAAAGCGGCGGCGCCAGGTCAGCCTCATTTGAATTTTAATTCACTGTGTGCCACAGGGCGAAGTGGGAGACAATTTACCACTCGAAAATGGAATTTCAATTTGAGGTCGGGGGACAAATTGAAGCGAGATGTAGCTACAACATGCCTCTCGCTGCATGCCCATGCGTGCTCGGACAAAAGCGTCACACTCTTATCATGCTGGAACCGAAGTGCATCCACGAAGGGGGAAAATGTGCGTGCAAAAACTTGATTAACAACAAAAGAAAACGTACTTTTGCCAAATAACACTTTTATACATCTAAAACAAAATGCGCACCCACCCTTCCAAAAACATTATAAATCATTTGAATGCAAAAAAATGATACTTTAAAAAAATGTAATAACTGTGGCATATCTTTAAAAAATACAAGTAATCTTTTTTTGATTTTCTTTTAGTTATCTCAATTTACCATATTTGAGAAAATCCACAAACTTTATTTCCCCCCCGCTTTATTATTAACTGTAATTTTGCATATTCCGATTATTTTAATAATTTTTCTATAATCAAAATATGATAATTAGTTAAAAAATCTGTCAACGCAACAAGTAAATTTGTCCTGCAATTGTATTTGACTAAATCTTCTAAATCCAACTTTAAATATGTTTTTGTTTTTTCCTCACGAAAATTCTGTGAATAATATACAATAAGATAAATAATACAAAAACAAGAAAAATTAGATTATGTTTACAGAACAAGTCCAACTTACATAAAAAGGATTTTTTTTTTTTTACATCACCCCATCTCATCAAATATGTCAAAATTATTAAAATATTGTTAAAATATATAATCAAATATGAAGGACATTCAAAGAAATAGCGTTATTATCTGCCAATGCAGTAATTAAAATTGAGGAAGTGAAATATACCTGCAATTATATTTGACTATATCTTTAAATACATTTCTAATTTTTCCTTCCAAAAATACAATAAAAATACATCTATAAAAATAATAAAATAATAAATATAGCACAAAAACTATGACACAAAAAAATAAGCCAACAGAATAAATCCCTTTTGCATAGAAAGATTATTTTATTTAACTTATATTAAAAAATGTGAAAAGTGACTAAAATATATTCCAACATATAATAAGATAAGAAGACAAATATTCAAGTATTTGCAAAATTATCTTGCAATGCAACAAGTACATTTTACTTGCAATTGTATTCGGCAATATTTGTTTTTAAATTTGAATATATATGTTTTTCCCTCCCCAAAATACAGTAAAAATAATTAATAAATATAATAACATGAAAAAAACACAGAAATGAGAAAAAAAATTCTGTCAACAGAACAGGCCCATTTATTTTACACAGAAAGCTTAAGTTTTTTTTGTATTGACCTCATTTTAAAAAAGGTGAAAAATTACAAAAATGCATAAAGTATTTAAAAATTATAACTAAATGAGAAAATAAGAGATACTATTTTGAACAAGTACATTTTACCTGCAATCATATTTGACTGTTTTTTCTTTTTTTTCCCCCTCCCTATAATACTGTAAAAAATGATTTAAAAACATATCAAAATTCAAAAAAATAACAAAAAAGATTAAAAATGATTCAACAGAACATGTCCAGTTTATAAAGGAAGGTACTGTTTTTGTTGAACTTTTTTGTACATATTGTATATATATTTTTTGCAGTTTCTAATTTGTCTTTCGAAAAATTGTGAAAAATGACTAAAATATATTTTAAAATCAGGGTTCAAGTCTGTAGCCTCCCTGTGTGGAGTTTGCATGTTCTCCCCGTGTCTGTGTGGGTTTCCTACAGGCACTCTGGTTTCCTCCCACATTCCCAAAAAAACATGCATGTCAGGTTAATAGGCTAGTCCAAATTGTCCCTCGGTGTGAATGAGCAAGTAAATGGTTATCTGTCTCTGTGTGCCATCCGATTGGCTGGAAACCAATTCAGCGTGTTCCCTGCCCACTGCCCGAAGATACGGTAGCTGGGATGGGCTCCAACACCCCCGCGACCCTACTGAGGATAAGCGGTGCAGACAATAGATGGATGGATGTCTGCCAGCACAACAAATAAATTGGACCTGCAATCATATGTGAATATATGGTTTCTAAATTTGAACTTTTTATTATTCATTCTTTCCCCAAAAATATTTAGAAAGGTCTGTCAAAAAAAATGACAACAACATTAAAAAGATAAAAAATACCCACCAACAGAATATGACCATTTTACATTGGAAGCTAAGATTTTTAACTTATAATAGTCATTTGAACAGGACTTTATGCAGTTTCTAAATTGTCTTTTTCCTTAAAAATACAGATTTTTCGGGCACTGTCGTTTCTGTCCTTGAAAAGTCTCCCTCTCACCTCTGCATCCCCTCCATCTTTTGTTTTTGTTTTGTTCCCTTTCCTCCAGTCGGTCCTGCTTCTCACACAACCATTAGTCAGGGCCAAGTCAAGTTGATGGTGTTCTTAACCTCGCTTAACCTTTTCGTGCACACACAAGGGTGCACCGTACCATCCAGCGTTGTTAGTAAAAAATAAATGTATGCGGCCAACAGGCCGTAATGATGGATAAGCTTAAGGTGACCTTTTGTCCACAAACAAACGCGCACACTTTGTATCCACGTCGGCTAAAATACACATACATGCGCCCCAGTGTTTGATGACATATCTTTTTGTGTCGGCAGCACTCCTTGATGACTTTTACTGAGTTAGAAAAAAAGTAACTCATTTAGTGCCTGGACGGCTACTGATGTCAAACTACCATTTTCAATTTAGTGTCATTGACGGATATAGACAGCAACTTTAAATTTTTTTAATTAAGTATGTAATTAATATTATATAATAATATTCCTGATCTGTTGTGTACAATGATAAAAGCAACATTTTATGATAACTATCCATCCTTCCTTCCTTTTTCTGCACCGCTTATCCTGGCTAGGGTCGCAGTGGTGCCGAAGCATCACCCAGGCATCATCTAGCAGTGACTACCAGGCAGTCGCAGGGCACACAAAGATAGACAACCATTCACACACTCATTCATACCTAGGGACATTTGGAGTCGCTGATTAACCTGACGTGCAGTGTTTCGGAATGTGGGAGAAAACCGGAGCGCAGGCACGGGGAGATCATGCTAACTCAGCACAGGAAGGCAGATAGCTGGACATGGACCCTAGACCTCCGCACCGTGGGGCTGACACGCTAACCACTCAGCTGCCGTGTAGCCTTGTGTGGACAGTTTTCGGCACAAATGTATTCGCCAGAAGTATCATGAGCCCTTGTGTGAAACCTCTTTAGACATAAGAGGTGTGTATGTGTGAGGGTGTGTATTTTTTGGTATCCTCATCCTAAAGTCATGTTTAAGAAAATTGGTACATTTTCCAGCAAACCCAAAAACAAGCATTTATGCATTCACTCAGGGAAAGTGTATGTGTGTAGGAGTGTGTGAGTATTTTGTGCAACTCACCTCTCCCGATTGTCTGCGTTTTCTCTTGGAGACCACATTTTTGCTCTGGCCCTGTGGTGGACAGGATTGCTCAGTTCTTAGTTGCTATCACATTTTGACAAGAAATATTTGAGACTAGTTTTTGAGACATAATTTAGAAGTACTCTCCAGTTGTTGCAATACAGATTAAAAGATTAATTATTTAATCATTACCATATTTTCCGGGTTATAAGGTGCACTGTCTTAATGGTGCACCTTTGAATTTCTGTCTAACTTGTTTTTTTTCGGTGCTCCTTATGGTCCGTAAAATAGGGTATTATTCTGAAATTGTCGAGAGAAAACGTGTGTCTAACTGTTGTAGTTATTCTATTTATTTACAATTTTATTTACCGTAATTTCTAGAAAGTGCACTTGATTATAAGCCAAGCCTTTACATATAATACACAATACGATCTTGTTTAATGTCCGTCCACTTACACTCTATCTGACTCTATCTTCATGATGTTTTTCAACATTGCACTCAAAGAATACATAAACAAATTTGAAAAAAATACTTCACATATATAACATAAATACATAAAAGTAAAAATAAATGCATAAGACAAGCAAAAAAAAAGTTAAAACTAACAAAATGAAAACCATGTAAAACCAAAGCAATGTAAAACAATATATATTATTCTGTGCAAGCTCACCTTTTGCAGGTGATTTATTTAAAAAGTTTAATAAGGATAAACAGATTTTTGTCTTTTGAAGGCTTTTCAAATTGTTTGGATTAATAACTACTCATTTTACTCGGTTTTTTTATTTGTGTTTGTGTGCGACATACTTCCGATTTCCTTGTAAAGGTGTCATTATGACATAGCTGCCATCAGTTGGCATATCCAGTTGAGTAGGCAGACAAGAATTTATTTTTTTTATACTTAATGCAGGGTTCCAACACTTTCTTCATGACCTTTTCAAGAACTTTTAAGGCCAATTTTTCCTCTTTCCAGCACATCCAAAGAAGAAATCCAGCACTTTTCAAAAGAACCTTTTTTGTTTTTGTTGACTTTGATGAGTAAATTAAAGGTGCTATCTTGCTGCTAGCATATAATCGGTGATATTTCGAGCTGTTCCTATCTATGAGCTACTATCTTTCTGTGTCAATGGGCTGCTACAAACTGACATCAATTCTGCCGTTCTGCTTCAACAATGCACGCACAGCTTGGCTACGTCGGACTTGTTTAAGAACACGGAAATGGCTCTAAAGGTGTTGGGTAATAATTAAGTTCAATACGGAAGACAAAAAAAGAAAGAAGTAACTGTATGTATAAAAAGCAGAAAAATGAGCCAAATTTAGATCCATTTTAATGATATTGATTGTTCTAAAGTAGTGTTTTCAATCTTTCAATCTTGGAGACAGCTGATATTTTCTTTTACTTATTTTAATTTATATTTTTTAAGTGTTTTACAGAGGATTTTTGACATATAAATGTAAATAGTTCATTGTTTCACATTTTACAATTTAATTAGAGCACTGAAGAGTTCATATTTTTAATTTTTATTTTATTATTTTGCATTTTCGGAGATATCGAGTTGTTGTTTGACCTTAATTCATATTTCAGGTGTTTTTCAGAGATCCCCTGATGGGTGGCTCTACACACGATGACACCATAGAGACAGAGCAGGTGTGCTGGTGTAATTTTCACGCACTATTTGAAACATTTTTTTCATTAAGTGCGTGGTCTTTAGCGTCGAGCTGACGAAAAACATGGCAATGGCAAAAGTTTCCGAGCATTATGAAGCATTTCACCTAAAGTTCAAGCATTTTCCTGACCTTGAAAATCCAACATCAAAATTCAAGTATTTCCTAGGATTTCAAGCACCCTTTTGAACCCTGTTAAAGACTTACAATTACGAAAGTAAAAACGATTGGCGCTTACCTGTTGATTGATGGGTGCGACCCCACCCACAGCTAATAGCAAGGTGCCGGTGTCCTCCTTGGTGCTGAAGGAGAAGCTGATCTCAGTGCCGACCGCAAACGAAAGCCTGGCCAGCTCTGCATAACCCGGCTTGGAGAAGCTGATGGTGTACAAGTTCTGCGAAATGTTTGCAGGCTGGTCATTCTGGAAGGGGGATTACCTCGTGTGCAGTCCCTTCTCAAGGTTTCTTCATTTTCCTCATGTTGAGGTTTTCGAGTTTTTCCTTGCCCTCATGTAGGTTTTAAACCAAGAGATTGTGTCATAATAGTTTGTGGTTTGCAATAATCTGTGGTCTGTACAGCCCTTTGAGACTCTTTGTGATTAAGGGCTATACAAATAAACGTGACTTGATTTGACGTGACATACGTTTTGCCACACTGGCAGTCCTGGAGTTAAAAAAAAACAACCTTTGAAAAGGTTGTAAACATTCACAGTACAGAAGCATGTGCTTTCCAGCTCCTTTGTAAACTCACAATGGTTGCTCCAGCTCATAAATAAATCCCATCAGTACTAAAAAAATCGGATGAATGTGGCATATTGATGTTGAAAACTAAGCATAAAGAATGTCCCCATGTTTTAGTTTATTTATCAAGTTGTAGTTATTGAGGAATTTTAGGATCGAGACTTGTGTGAACTTTATACTTGGCTAAAGGAAAAATGATTACTTACCAAATTCAAGGATATTTCAAATATAAAAGAGCCATTTTTCAAATAATATTTTTAAGGCAAAAGTTGGATTAAGAACACAAAACAACCCTTAAAGTCTGCTTGTTTGGTACATAATCACCCAAATTTGGGTTATTCATTTGACCCAACTTCATGGGTTAATGAATAACCCAATATGAGTATTTCTTAACCAGTGAAGTGTTTCAAATGAGGGTATTAGGACAAAGTTTGGTTCCCATTAAGAATTCTAAACTGGCATGGTGAGTTTTACAAAGGATTTTGAAAACAGTGGGTCAAAACATTTTTTCGGTCAAAAGGGGAGTGACCTGTTAAATAGGACACTTGGATTATATCAATGATTTTAGAAATGTTTTGAGCAAAACAATTGATAATGACATGAAAACATTCACCCAGAAAATAAACTTTTGGGATATGAATTAAGCTTTTTTTTCTTAAATGGCTCTATGGAAGATAGACCAAAACAGATCAACTAAACTAAGTGTAAGGGCAAACTTAATTGAGTGTTGTGAAAAATTAAAGCTTTAACTGACTTAAAGCAACTTTAAAGAACTGATTTTTCCAAAAACATGAACTAATTTAGGGCTACAAATTAAAACATTACTTTGACTTTCTGGACCATAGGTAGCATTTTTTTCATAGTTTTGCCAGGGGTGCGGCTCATATTCTGACTTGTATAATTTTAGGACTTCTTAATTATGCATTTTTGGCATGTTCAACTAATAATCCTGAAAATACAGTAAATTAATGCTTTATTTGGGTAAAACAGCATTAAAGCTTTAACTTATTATTTCAAAAGTTCCCGAGTCAAACAGTTAAATGTAAAGCTAAAAGGCTGCTTTAACCCTGCATTCAAAACATTAGAGAAGATTTTACTCTTGAGTAAAGGCAAGTTTGATGCTTTACCTTTTTAAAGCAATTTAATCCTCGAGGTAACGTTGTCAAGATAGTTCAACTCGAGTTAAAAAGGGGTTTGAAGCTTTAACCTAAATATAGGTACAATAACGCTTGAGATCAAGTTTTAAAGATGATCTAACTCTTAAGTTAACGCAGGTTTAAATATTTAAAGAATTATTGAGCTGCTTTAATCCTTCAGTTAAAGTTTTAACAATGATTTAACACAGGGGTCTCCAGCGTGGTGCCCGTGGGCACCAGGTTGCTCCCTAAAGGCCCGGTCACACAGCCTTTTGCGTCTGTATCGCGGGTATAATTTTGCGATTTTTTTTTGCCTGTGGTTGCCCGCGGTGGAAAATGTGCAAAATTGGCCGGCGACTGTTCCGCGTCCTTCCGGCAACTGTTCCGCGTCCTTTTTGCTGGTAACCGCGGCTGCATCGCTGTGCCGCGCGGTTACCCGTGGTTTAAAGTTTTGAGCAGCGCAAAACATTTTCGCGCGGCCAACCGCGTGTGAATTTCTTAGCGCGTGTAAAGCACGGCTGTATCTCGTCTGTATCGCGATCTCATAAGCGTCCAACAGCGTCTGCTTCACGGGCAGAAATTTCTGGCCGTGATTCAGCCTCGATACGCCCGTGAAAGGCTGTGTGACCGGGCCTTAAGGATAGTCGAGGTGCTTGGGGACCTTTTCTGAAAAAAGCTCACCAGTGCTGTGTCATTGTGATTTCCTTGTAAAAAGTTTTTTTGCAGTAGTCAACTGAGTCTATTTAACCCAACTACCAATAATTACTGTGTAAATAACAAAGTAACAACATATTAATAAGATGATAAGTTATTTCAGAAACGCGTATCAAAAAAAGTAGCCCTTGGCTTGAAAAAGGTTGGATACCCTTGATTTAAGCAGGCTTGAGCCTTATATAAAGCTGCATTGAGCTTTGAGTTAACTTGGAGATAATTAACTAGAGTTAAAAACATGTTTGAAGCTTCGATTCATGGAAAGATGCATTGACGCATGAGGATTTTCTTTTTAAAGATCTAACTCTTAACTTTAACGTTCTTAGCATTTACTTACATAAAACTGCTTTAATCCCTCAGTTAAAGTTTTAAAGATGATTTAAGTCTTTACTTCAAGCATGTTCATGGCATGTACTTATATAAACCTGCTTTAATCCTTCAGTAAAGTTTTAAAGATGATAAACTCTTGGTAGGTTTGAAGCTTTAACCTGTATACAAATGCTTTAATCCTTAAATTTAAGTATAGAATATGATCACACTATGTTTATGATTGTTTGAACCTTTATCTCATAGTTAATGCTTTCTGATCAAAAATGCACTGGTATATAACCTTTGTGAAACAATTCAAACTCAGAAGTGATCCTTCTTACCTCTACGTTACATCCTTTAGTAACGCCAGTATAATCCGAGCTGCCGAGGAGATTATACGGCGTTCGGGATACTTCAATCTCCCGCAGGCAACCGACGTAGCGCTTCAGCGTGACCTCCGGCCTGGAAAGATATTCGAATCGTCAGACTATGCAACCTCTTCAAAGGGGAATATATATATAATGGGATCATGCGTTCATTATGGCAGCTTTGAAAGCTTTGCAGTGTGCAATCAGTGTTGACCTGACAGGAGAGTGAGCGTCATCTGAATCTGTCATTTGTCCTTGCAATTCAATATTAGGATTCATTAGGCGTGAGCACGTTTTGATCTGAGCCAAAGTGTATACTGATAGGAACAAGCTAATATGGCTTTTGTAACTGCTATAATTTGGTGTTTGCTGTCCAAAGGGAAAAACATTATTAGAACAATGAGAAATGTCACAAACTGTGCATTGTTGTTGCCGGTAGGACAAATGACACATCCGAATGCATAAAGGACAGACAAAGTGCTGTGCCGAAGTGCAGCAGCCATTAGAGACAAGCACACACACAAACACACACACACACACACACACACACACACACACACACACACACACACACACACACACACTCACACACACACACACACACACACACACATTGTGGGCTAAATAGCACGCCAGGATCTGTGTGGCCATCTTCATGCAGAGAGCAATTTACAGTTGCATTTGCTGTAAAATGCAAAAATCAATTTTTTTTACCTGGATTCCATGCTGTTATAAAGACACATAGCAATAACACATCAGCAAGATTCTCATTAGTGACTCACACATTTACATTTGCTCCTAAATTGCATAAATGGGCAACCCAGAATACATTGTGTGTTTCCCCAATAGCCTAGGCATGACATTCTGCAATTTGCCTATTGTTGTCCACTGATAATGTTGTTAACAGTAAATTCAAATTTTGTTGAGCTGCTGGAAACTAAACTGCCTTACCTGTAGTTCCCAATGGTCGGCAAGCCTCCGAAATAAATGCTCTGTTTATCCTTGAGGTTGAGGCCAGTGGCTGCACCCAGAGATGAGGCTGCTATCTTCTCTTCGGAGCCACTATCAATGTCCACGATGGTAGCGGTGGCTGTACAAGAAGTGAAGATTTGAACAGTAACGAGAAAAAAAAACAAAAACAAATTAATGTGTTTTGAAGAGTGATGTCAAAGTTAGATCTTTCACTTAGGTTATCTCTGACTTTAAGATTGAACTCTGAAATTAAGGCAGGTTCGAAACTTCAAATGTTATGTGCTTTAATCATTCAGTTAAAATTTTAAGTTGAAGCAGGTTTCAAGCTTGAACTCAGTTATAGCTTTTTGAAAAGGTTCACATAATAATAATAATAGTAATAATAATAATGATAATAAACTACATTACAAAGTGCCTTTCAGGACACCCAAGGTTGCTGTACATATAAGTAGGACACAACAATAAACGAAGAGTAAAACGAGCAAGTAATAAATAACAAATAAAACAGATTAGAGTTAAAAGGGTCGGTATGTGAGGCAAATGGACGAGAAAAGGCAGATCTGAAGAGGTGAGTTTTGAATCCGAATTTGAATGTGGACACCCTGTCCGCAGAATTCCGAAGGTCAGGGAGCAATGAGTTCCAGACCTAGGGGGCAGAGCGGCTGAAAGCTCTGCTCCCCATGGAGCTGAGGCAGGCAGAGGGTATAGTGAGACGGAGGGAGGAAGATGATTTGAGGGTGCAAGATGGCGTGGCAGTGTGGAGGAGGTTGGAGAAGTAGGGAAGGGCAAGGTTATCAATGGCCATGTGGGTGTAGAGCAGGATTTTGTCCATGTTACTAGACTCGCCACTTCCCTCCTGTAGGCCACTTCGTCCCTCGCAGTGATACGTCCTATAATTGGATTGTTGTCGGCGAACTTCAGGAAGATTTTGTCATTCTTGAAGGGGACGCATTTGTGCGTGAAGAGGGGGTAGAGGATTGGGCTGAAGGACACATCCCTGGGGAGTTACTATGTTGTGATGCTGGCTGATGTACTAATTCCAATTCTGAGAGACAGGTGTTTGCTAGTTAGAAAGTCCCGAAGTCAGTCGCAGAAGGTGGGGTGCAAACCGATTTTGGATAGTTTGTGGGTAAATGTATGGGGGATGACCGTGTTGAAGGCGGAGCTGTAATCTACAAAGAGCATCCTGATGTAGGAGTCTTTGTTTTTTAGGTGAGACAGGTAATGATGAAGAACAGCTGTGATGGCATCTGAGGTGGATATGTTGGGCCTATATGCATATTGTAGGGGTTCCGGGTGGTTTGGGATGCTGCTCTGGATATGGGGTGGAACTACTTTTTCATGTTTGTGCTTGCAGTTTTCGGTTTGTGTAGCATGAAAATGGTAAAGGTAAGAAAATTACTGTTTCAATTACAGTCCAAACACCAGCCCAAACCCCAAAATTATATAAAAAAGAAGAGTTTATTTGAGCGTGTAACAGAGGCTGCAATGATTATGATTTAACGATTCAAACCAGAAGACGGTGTCAGAAAGGAGAACATTTTCAAATTCTGGACAGCAGCTTTACTTCGACCGCATTATTCAAAACAGTTCACTTGCACTTGATGCATGGTTTATCTTTCTGATGGCAAGTCAATAGGGAATGTTAAAAAAAAAACAGCTTGAAATCTTAAAGTTGAGTTAAAGCTTTATAGTTGACAGTTTAATTCAACTTGAGATAAATCATCAAGGCTGCTTCGACCTAACTTCGACCATAGACTTGCCATTGGCGAGTTAAGTGCTAGATCACCTCTCAAATAATTTTTTGTTTGTTAAAAGGTAAATGTTTAACCTAAGTTAAATTTCCATTGGTGAGTTAAAACTCACATTTGTTTTTAAGTTAACCTTTTTCACTGGTGCTATAAAAGACAAGGCTTTAACTTATTTTAAAAGGTTATAATTTCCATTGATGAGGTTTAACCTTTAGCGGCTGTGTGTTGAATTTTTTGATAAATATTGTCAAAGTTAAAGCTTTAACCAGGCATCGACTCAACTGCTTAAACATTTTGACCTGCCAGTGGAAAGTCGCAGGTCAAAATGTTTAAGCATATTTGAGTTTACTTAAAAACTGTTATAGCATCTACCAAATACTACAAAATGTTCCACTGTGTTGTTGATTACCTTGCTTCTTGTTGCGGGACATGGTAAGGGATTTCCATCGTCCATCGTTTTGGCGGTGAGCTGATATGGCGCTGCCGATTCCTGAGCCCAAATCAAAATTCATCTTCACCTTCCCGCCCGACAGCTCCAAAGACATGAAGTCTTTCTATAAGGAGGACATGTGGAGAGGAGAGCTGTTTACGTTTTTACACGTAAATTTGTGTAGAAAAAAAGACATGCTGAACACATTGCAGCAGATTTCATACCATGTCGTCAGTTGCCAGATACATGAGCAGCGCCTCAGAAGCAAAGGTCCGGAACTTGAAGGTAACACTAGAAACATTCGGGTTCCATCTTGTGGGTCGTCCCACTGCGGCGTAGCCTTCCCCGTCAAGCTGGACAGTGCCCTCGCCATTTGATGCCTGGGGGCTAACAACAACAACAACAACAATAACATGACTTCCAGCATAATTTTATCAACAAGATCATGATGTTGGAAACAAATTAGTGTCATGATTACTGATGTGACTCAGCTGTGCCTGCCCATTTGGCTCCAACTGCCACGGGTTCTGATTGACTCCCTGTCACTATTTGAACTCCTGTGGTCAGTCCGTCTGCAAACCTCAGTGTATACTAGGCAACCCTTTTTTGACCCTGACTCCCACCTGTCCCGTTTTTGCTCCCGTCTGTCTCCGGTTACGACCCGTTTCTGACCCCGACCACGTTTTTGCTCTCCTGTCCCGGCTATCGACTCGTTTTTCTGTCCTTGATACCGCCATTGCTCGCTACGGAAGATCCAATTCCGTGTTTGGATCACAATCCCGAGTACGAGAGCGACTTGCTTCCTGCGCCTAGCGAACGCCGGGTCGTGGGCGCAGCCCTTCCTCTTTCCTTTAATAAAACTTGTGAGAACGTAACGCAATTGGGTCCTGTGTCCGTTCTGGTTCTGACAATTAGTACTTTATGGCAATCTTGTTTAGTGCCCAAAAAGATTGCCGGAGGTAACAAAATGAAGTGCATGCTGAGTATGATATACAAAATTTTAGGCTTAAAGGTGCTATGAGAAATTTATATTCGCCATCTCCTGGCTTGTGTCATCATTGCAACATCTTTCAGGGTCCATATGTTGCACAAGCAAGTGTGTGTATTTCTTCGATGTGCTCGAATAAATTATTCTTTTTTATCTTTCTTAGGATTTGGGTTTGAGTTTGGACAGTAAATAAAGAAGGCCTCTTCTTACTTTCACCATTTTCATGCTACAATGCAAAAGAAAAACAGAAAAAAACCTTGCGTCACTTTCCAGCACCCCCTACCCCCGTCCCTCTTACTTAATTTGAAAATCAGATAGAAACGGTGGAAAAGTAATCATAAGGATTCTATGAACTGAAAAGGCATTGTTAACACATACTTAATAGAGAAAATATTTAACATTCAGCTTTTTGAAGGACAACCCAAACGATGCAACCCACCTTTAATCGATGCACCTGTTTCCTCTCAATGGTTAAGGTTAAAGTTTTTTTTAATACGAAAATTGGGATAAAACAAGTAAAAGGAGATGTATATTTAAAAATTTCAAAAAAAAATGTATTTAAAAAAAGTAGTAGTAGGTCAAAAAATGATAAAGTGGTGTAATTTAAAATAATATAATGTTAAAGTTAATAGTTAAATAATTAATTTTAATTTATTAATTTAATGATTATTCTATTAATCTTACAGAACAAAATATGTAAAAATATTATACAAAAATAGATAAATGACAAAAGTAATCTAATCAAAAATAAAAGTGATGATTCAGAACAAAGACCATGGTATGAGGACTATTTTTCTTATTTTCCTACAAGGTAAAACCATACCTGTCAACTTCCACCGCTCCATGCCCGTACAAACTGTCGTATTTTCCCGTACAAAATACAAAATAATTGTACACCATTTTTTTTTTCCGGAATGATGCATGATGGGAAATCCCCAGGCTGCAGACACATGCGATTGACAATTTGCGTTTTTCCGCACAGATTTCCTTGTACGTAGTACTCGTCTTAAAATGCATAAAAAACGTACTTTGTACGGCAAAACCGTCCAGGTTGACAGGTATGGGTAAAACAGGTACATTATATTATAATATAGGGGGGAATTGCTTGAATTATCTGATTATCTTCCAAGAATAGATATTTTGAGTGTATCCCAATTGCATACAATTTTTTCTACTCAAACTTTAAATGAAAAATGTACATTCCTCAAGGACAAACCGTTTCAAGACGGTTTCAAGGCAATGTTTTTATTAGTCCCTTAATAAGTACCGATGATTTTGGTTACTGGTGAATATCAGTCCAATACCTAATATCGATTTCCCCCCATCTTGAAGCATTATGGTGAAATGTTACCTGACAATGCATCCTTTACAGTCTCCCTGCCGGTCCCTGTAGTTCCAAAGTCCAATTGGTTTCCCATCAAGGAAGGTTTCCCCCATGCAGCCTGTAAATGTGGTTGTCCTCACAGCATCTGCTTTCTAAAAACATGTTCATGCATGATTAACTCGTTCAGTCCCAGAGACGTATACAAACATTATTTTTTAATATTAAGCACTGACGTCTATAAACATAAATGACATCAAATTTCGAAGTGACCTTGATGGTGCCAAGTATTCCGCCCACAAAGAGGTAAGCATTCTGGTCCACGTCCAGAATGGTGTAGGTCACAGGAGAGTTTGCAGAGTTGGGCGTGGCCACCACGCCGGCCCTTGGCCCTTCCAGAGGGTAAACTGATATGGTTCCGTTCAATCCGTTGCTATGTATAGACACAAATTAGGAGTTCATTAGATCAAAGCAGCTCTAATAAACTGGAAAGAAAAAAAACAAGAACAACAAAAAGCCATGGTTTGCGGCAGGTGGGACCTTGAAGATGTACAGTGAAATTTAGCTGCCTTCTTGGATTTGTTGATTCATCCCATCCATATGGAAACTAAAAAAAATGCATGGCCGCAAAACACTGCAAACAATTCATTTCCCAAACACAACAACGCAATCCCATTAAATAAACGAATGTCCTCTGGTTGTGGAAGTTTCATTTACGGTTCTTCTTCAATCTTTAGTCAGGTGGCCGAGGGTTTCATTGGACACAAGTCCACATGAAAATTTTGTAGGATTGCATGTTGCACACAATTTTCCTTTGTCTTCTGTTAAGCTACATTAAATCCAATTTGCGTATGCACGTTATTCGTTTCTGCTTTTGAATAGAATAATGAGCTTGTTTGTTTGCAAACGGCAAAAGGTCTACAATAAAAATAATAGAAAAAAATAATCTTTAATGTATATGGAAAATGGAAAAGGGAAGAGAGAAAAAGGGAATGAAACAGTTAAAATAACACTTAAAATGTGAAATTTACAAATTAACAGAACCTTCATAAAACATTGAACAATATATTTGAAATTTTCACCTTGAGGTTCGTAATTGGACTTGCAGTATGCATATAAAATTTTACAAAAACATTGGAGAAAAAAAAGGGCAGAACGGCGGGGCAGTGGTTAGCGCGTGTGCGGCACAGTTCTAAGGTCTTGGGAACCTCCTGTTTGGGTTCAAATCCAGCTACCGGACTTACTGTGCGGAATTTGTATGTTCTCCCCGTGCTTGCGTGGGTTTCCTCCGGGCACTCCGGTTTCCTCCCACATTCCAAAGACAAGCATTTCAGGTGGATTTGCCGGTCCAAATTGTCCCTAGGTGTGACTGAGCGAGCGAGTTGTCTGTCCCTGTGTGCCCCGCGATTGCCTGGCAACCAATTCAGGGTGTCCCCTGCCCACTGCCCAATGATTGCTGGGATGGGCTCCAGCACCCCTGCCACCCTACTGAGGATAAGCGGTGCAGCTAATGAGATGAGAAGAGCTAATGAGATTGGAGAAAAAAAAAACAATCAATAGGTTTGTTCTGTTCCTACTATTGGAAAAGTGCAAAGGAACCTATGGGGGACCAGTTCCTTATCTGGACTCATTGTTATTTGTTGTTTTGATTATTGCATCATTGTCGCTATTGGCCAATCATATTGCTGTTCTTTGATAACGACGCCCTTTAGGCCTGAGCCGTTTCTTGTAACCGTGAAGATTTATTAAAAAGAGGGGGCTCGAGGGAGGGCTTTAGTAAGGGATGGAATTTTCTTATCTGAGAGCCCCTCCCCTTCAAAATCCATTGATGTTGCCTCGTCTTATTTTGAGTATTTACTAAAGTTTAAACCTAACGCAATAAAAATATCAAAATGATTTCCCCTACCGAGAAGCTTCTATTCTGTGCCAGTTCCCGTCGTCAATGGTAAGATGTGGATATTCTACACGTCCCACACCTGAACCCACATCCCACAGAAAGTACACCTTCCCCTTGCGCATCTCCAAAGCCAAGAAATCAACCTGCAAAAACACAAGACAAGAGAATTATTACTTTTTTTGCAATCTCTTGGGTTTGTATTTTGTTATTACGGATGAGCTGCGAGGAAAAAAAACACTACTAAGAAGGTTTGGAGCATATGCTCTCATGTCGATGCTCACACTGAATTGTTATTATTCACAGTTAGAGATAATTAAGGGGCAAGTTTGAAGACGCAGACGCACATTCTCACCGACAACCTTAACCCTCCCCCCAAAAGAGACAACCGTTATTCATTAGAACAGATCACATAGCCGCTTCATTGCGTTTCAGCCTGCATTACACACACTTAGTGAAATGTTAGAGGTGTGTGTGAGGACACGTGTAGCACGCTTATTCATGCGGAATGTTTCACTTGCAGATAATTTGAGTTTCGCACACACAAATACACGCATACACATTAGTCAATTGAGAGAACGCTGTGATTTCTCAAGGGAAATCAACCTAAGAGCGAAAGCTGTTAATCGTCAAGTCTTGTTTGAGCACACACACAAGCATGCATATGCTTATAAACACCTTTTGGCACTGTCAGCGTCACACTTTAAGCTGGTTCACTCATATAAATCTTAGTTGTTTTGAAATTTGAACTCAAAATTGGAATTTGAATATGTCTGTGTTCGTGTGAACAAATAATGCTTTCATATCTTTACAAAAATAACTGCCCAAAAGGGTGAATAATTTAGGTCCCGGGCGCCACCTAGTGGTTCTGAGGCCCTAGCTCGCAATTTTTGTTGTTTTGAAGTAATTGTGCCTCTAATCACATTCCAAGTGCTACCAAATACTACAAAACTTCCATACTTTATTACGCGACTTTATAGCAAATTACGAAATGAGCGTTTTGTA
Source organism: Urocampus carinirostris (assembly GCF_059441175.1). NCBI lineage: Eukaryota > Metazoa > Chordata > Actinopteri > Syngnathiformes > Syngnathidae > Urocampus > Urocampus carinirostris. The sequence goes on from NC_142368.1 coordinate 26,059,921, forward strand.
TTTCTATTCTTATATTGACAATTTTGATTGTTTCTTGGTTATTTATTAGTAGTATCTGCTGGACACTTGTATTAAAAGCAAGTTTGGTGTGCTGCTTCTTTACCACTTATCTTACCGCTTTCGATGTAAAAATGGCGCACTTAGATGCTATAACAAAAATATAATTGAAAATATAAAATTACGTTTATCTATTCTAAAATATGATTTTTAATGTTTGGCAGCTCTGCATCAGGATTACAGTGTATTAAGTCAGTGTTACTATTTTGTTTGTTGGATAAATCTCTGTGTGCTGTTTGAAATTCTTCTTAATGCTACTTTAAACTTTAAAGGAACAGTGTGTATTGTTTAGCGCTGCTAAGCAATAAAAAAAACTTCCTTAATTAAAAAAAAACAACAATATTGATTCAAAAAATAAGCAAAAATACATGAACTAAAAAATAAATGTGCATTATTTTAATATACTTGTATGTGGACACATTTGCAATTATTTTCCAGAATATGAGCTGAAATTAGAGGGAGCTCAATATTTGCTGATACGAGTACCAAAACCTTGTAAAAGGCTGGGCCAAAAACTGCATTATTTTCACTCTAAGTCTCTGTAGATAGTATTCCTCCCTGTTCTTTTTATTACTCAATTTCGATTGCACCACAAAACACAACTGTATCCAGTGATCAAACAATACAGACTGTCCCTTTAACATGTTTAAACAATCTGACGAAAATGTCAGTTCACAAGCAGTTTTTAAGTGTCTTTTCCTCTGATAAGAACCCAAAATGGTACAAAACACACTATAGGGGTAACAAAAAATGTTCAGACTATGTTCTTTGCTTATCCCATTTGGTTTTGCCTTTCAACTTCACCCAGACCTCCTGGACAGTCCAAAGACTCACATATTTAGCAGAACCGAGGTAAAAGAGCAGATTATCGGGCGTTGTGGTTTTGACGTGAAGAATGATGGTGTTGTAGCGGCCCTTCCTGATGTCCGGCCTGTAACTCCGCAGGCAGTCTCCGCCCGATGACACTGACACTTTGATCTAAACAGCAAAAGGTACAGTAAAATCTGAACTGAGGTTTTTTTAACCAACGGCTTCTTACGGAGTTGGCTTGTTTCCTGGCTTGGTTGATGAGTTCCTTGATTTGTGAGATGTTTCTCCTTAAGTTGTCCTCCAACTTTTTGATGGGTTTCAGCTTCTCCAGCAGCCTATCGGTCTCGTCCTCTAAATCCTTCACTTTAGCTCCGGCTGCGTGGACTGATTGCAAAAGACGGGTTACTTTTTGATAGGGAATCAGTTACGTCATCGCATAGAGAACTTTATTGCTGAGGGCCAAAAGCAGTGAAATCACTCAGTCATTGATTGAACGTATAGAAGGCAGACAAGATAAATAAAGAGCGAGAGAAAAGCAGGAAGGAAAAGAAAGAGCCAATCAATTAGTGTAGCTCAGCTCAGCATTCAAAGAGAAGCTTGTCTATACTATTTATTGGAATGGACACTGGTGAAAGGAAGAATGAATTGAGTTCCATGCTTTGCAGTGTGCAAAGAGCTTAAGCCGGAGCAGAGTTGAGGCATTATTATGATTAGGAGCAGCTTTTGCTACAAAACACTGCTATAAAGAATGGATGGTGCATCAATACTTTTGTAAAAAATAAATATGTAAATCAGGTCAGGAAATTAAATGATTATTTGGAGATCAAATAAATGTCACATAGTATTGGTGCACCAGTGAAAAATTGTAAAATAACGATACATACTGATAGCTGTTGGGGTAAAGGACAAACAAAGAGAACAAAATATATTTTAAAAATCAAAATATGCACGGTGTAGTCGTGGATTTCAAATAATCAATCATTTGATCCGTGAAGAAGCTTGAGAAGTTATTTCTTGTTTGGACTTACTGTTTTTCTCTGGGTCCTGGATCATCTGGTTGGCGGCCCCGACCGTGTAGGCCAACTGGCTGAAGTTCTTCTGGATGCCGTCAACTTGCAGGTTTAAGACTGCAAGGCGCTCCAGGACATCAATGGCTGTGGCATTCGCCCCGGCGGCTACCACTTTGGTTGCTGCTAGCTTGGCCGCGGTGTCTGCAGGGGACAAGGTTTAAGAAAAAATAAAATAAAAAATGAGTGTGTTATATACAAATAAATATAGTTGTTTTCTATATACAAATATACAAATAATAATGACTTCACCTGACTTGACTTAGATTTGCATCCAAGAAACATGGAACAATAATTAGTGAACCGCCAGGCTTCCAGTTCGGTTTTGGTCCTTTTTGCGGGGAGTTTGTTTTACCATATTTGACAGAGTTGTATTTATTCATCTATTTATTCATTAATCATCTGTACATTTATTAAAAAATAGCAGAAAAAAGTTGTTTTTTTACTGTCTTAAATTGTGTTTATATTTGTGAATTTATTTATATGATTTACCTATTCACAATTATTAAATATTTTGATAATAATATTAATTAATAAGTCATGATATGTTGATATCTGTAGCTGTCAATGACTGTCAATGAGAAAGACTTATTCAATTATTAATCATGTCGATTTATACGAGGGATAGTATATCAGATAGATACCACTGTATTAAAACTTTCTTTTTAAATGGGATGAAATTAATAAAAGATACGACTACTCTTTAAATGATGATTTCCTGTTACTTATAGTATTTTATTTTCATATTTCTATTTCTTATTTAATATGATTTTTTTTTAATACATTTTCCTTTAACTTATTTTTTGCACACATTTCTGTATATTTGCACCATCAGATCGCACTTTTATTTTGCAGCGCATTTGTTATGTAAAACAACAATATTCCAAAACGGCCTCTTGGGGCAGTCGATAACGTCATTGGCCACAGTTACGAGCATCATCACTTAAATATAAGGCCACCAACACCGTGACCTGACATCTGTACTCGCCCATTCCAAAGTCATACAATTTTAAAACTTCTTTGCAGAAAACTAAATGATCAAAATCAGAGCCATCTCAACTTTTAAACGATAACCCCGCACATTTTCAGTTTGGCCTCTCTCCAGCCTTCGTATCTGTCTGCTGATCCATCATATTGAATGGGCAACCTCTGAACTTGTGCCAAGCGGAGTTTACGAGAGCTCCATTCACACGCTTATTGATTTCCCTGTCATTCTCTCTCTCACTCGCGCTCGCTCACTTGCTGGCATTCATACCATTGGGGATAGCGCTGAGTATTGTCATGGTTCCGTTGAGAGCTTTGACCAGGTCTGTGGTTCTGTCTCTAGCGGCTTTAACTCTGCCCTTCAGTCCTGAGACGCTTGCGGCGTTGTCTGTAGTAAAAAAAGACTTAAATTTAACATTGTCATCATTTTTGTGTGTGTACAGTCATACCTCTTCATACGTTCCACGATTGTGCTTGTAGCTCGAACGGCTTGTGTAACGAACAGATGTTCCCAATATGGTATGGCTAAACTAATTGGTCCGTTCCGGTCCTCTCCAAAGCATTATCACAGAGAACGCTACCTTCATTTTTTTTGCATGGCCCAGAATAAATGTCCATAATTTATTATTAAGTATTGCAGAACTCCACATTTCATAGTCCCCTGTTGCACTGTAGCATGTACCTGTCCTTTTGGGCGTGACCCGTAGGGGGCGAAGACGCTTCATCGGACAAAGCCATTCCAACGAATACGAGCTGCCGTTAATAACAATGGAAGAAGAACTTTTTTTTATATATTTTAGCTTATTTCAAAATGTGTAGGCCGTATAAAAAGGTTTGTATGGAAAATTTAGAAAAAAATAGGTTCTAATCTTAGACCGTCTCAGTCACTGGTAATAGACTTTATTGTAGATGGTAATATTGTTGTGGTATTCTACGTAGAGGGTTTCTATAGCTTAAGGCAAAATAAATTCAAGACTTTTTAAGACTTTTTAATGCTCTTTGATATCCAATTTAAGACCAAGTCGACAAAAACATTTAGAAAACAAACAAACAAACAAAAAAAACGCAAATACTTGTTGCACACAATACATCGCGCCTCGTACACATTACCTGGCACAGCTTCTAGCCATTGCAAAAAACATTCGCCAGACAGCCACTTCTCTTTAAATTTACACTTTCACATGGTCCAAAATAAACGTCCGCAGTTGCTATGTGTATTGTAGGTAGACATAAGACATGCCTCTGCTCTGTAAGCCCGACTGAAACTACATCACCATTTTCAGATTCAGATTCAGATTCAGATATACTTTATTGTCATTCTTGTACACGTGTATACAGAACGAAATGTCGATAGTTCTGTTATTGTGGTCTTGCGATGTTGCCACAAAATCGATTAATTATTAAAAAAATACAATTGATAAATGTTACTGAATCTTTTTAGTTCAAACAAATATACTTATTAATGTGTTTACATTTTGAAGGCTTTCAAAAATTTGATTTAAGACAACTTAACGCCATTTAAGGCCTTATTTTTACAATAATTATTTCAATGCAGTTTAAGACTTTACAAGGATCCACTGGATCCCAGTACATAGTCTGTCTTGCTGTGAGTATATAAGTACAATGTTATTTTTGGGTGGTTTATTTTCTCCTAACAAGGGGAATTGCAATCATTTGCGCAGGGAGAAATTGGTTGAGATTAACAGGTATGCGATCAAGAGACTGTTCATGATACGTAAGTACTTACTGTACACTTAAAATTAAAGTTGCTCTAAGTAAACTGGGACCAGCTGATACTGGCAAAGAGCAGTCTCTAGTGGTAACCTATAAGATTGCTCCTGATTTGGATTTGCCTTCATATAAAGAGCAAGATTTTTGTTCCAACAAAACTCATATATCAAAACTTGCTCGTATTAAGATTTTCAAACATAGTGGCTGATGGTTTGGCTAGTAATAGATTTATCTTCTTCCCCAAAGCTATAAACACATAGAGTGGGAAACATTTTTTTAAATTTAGAAAACGTGAAAAAAAAAATCAAATTTAAGAAAAAAAGACTGTTTGTTGATATTTCGGGGTATTTCAGTGGGGAAGTATGTGCGTTTTAATTTTTTTTTTTTTTTAGCAAATATTCGGATGAGTGAATACCTCTAAAAATAGCCTGTAGTCTGTAAAGCCCTTTGAGACTTCTTGTGATTTAGGGATATACAAATAAACATGACTTGACTTGAGTAAAACACAATTGCGAAACAGTTTTAAAAAAGAATGTCCCTGTTCTAAGTGCAAAACCCCAGTTTTTAAAAGTACAATATCCCCTTCTAGTGCAATATTCCGGTTTTGCACGGTTTTATTGGAGGCAAATTCTCAACTATTAATGTACTGTATGTCCTGTTGAATATTTTACATTGTACTGTTTACTTATTTGCTCTTCACTTCATTTCCATAACTTTGTGCAAGGGAAGATTTTTAAGTCGGCACGTGATTCTGATTCTGAAAAGGATCTAACTTATAGACTTCTATTCGGTTTTACAAAAACGCAGTACCTCTGACATCATTCTGCAGTTGCTTAGCCTGGTTGAGTAGCTTGATACTCTTCTGAAGGACACCTTGAGCTTCCTCCTTCACCGGGATTTCCGGGCCTAGCGCCTACACACATACACATAAGTAAAAGAAATCAGTGACAAAGAACGCTTTAGAATTTGGTAGGCGCTCGTGAATTAAATAGCTTTCACCCGGCGCTCAAAGGTGATGTCATCTGCATACCGATAGACTACTTTGCATCTCCAAACAACATCCCTACAATGGTTTCTAAATGGCGGAAGGACCTCTTTATACCCTTTCTACACTTTTGCCCTGGTAGGGTACAGATTGTTTTACTTAGTCGTTGTCCTGTTCTCGATGGACAATGAAGACAAAAGAAACAAAAGTAAGATGGATTTAATAAAATTAAAACCAGTGAGAGTTTTTTTTGTCGTGGAAAGAAAGGTCAGATATTAGCCTGATACGAATACGTGGTTTCGGTATTACCAATCCTTGCTCATCATAGCACACCCTTCAAATTTAACGGCGACCAGTTGGAAAATATTTTTGTGACAAAAAGGGGAAAAGTAAAACAAAAGCAGCAGCTATCAATAGTTGGATAAGCTGCCAATAAAGCTGTCTATCAAGATGCCATTTAAGGACTTTTACGACAAACTCCTGAATAATAATAAAATAACAATGAAAAGCTAAAAATAAAATCTGAAAATGCTGGTTGACTAGTGATCCCAAAAGCCAAGAAGAGATCTGTAGGTTCGAGAGCGTTATCCATTCGGGCCCCGGTGCTGTGGAATGCTCTGCCCCCTGAGAATCTGCAGCCTCAGTGGAACTGTTTAAATCTAGGCTCAATCACACTTATATTCCATAGTGTATGAATGACCTATATTTCATGTTGACAAAATCTGTGTATTTTTTGTTATTGCAAAATCCATTGCAGCCTGATCATCCCTGAAGCGGGATTATACCTCATGTGCGGTCCCTTCTAAAGGTTTCTTCATTTTTCCTCATGTTGAGGTTTTTGAATTTTTCTTGCCCTCATGTAGGTTTTGGATCAGGGGATTGTGTAATAATAGTCTGTGGTTTGCAAAAATCTGTGGTCTGTGCAGCCCTTTGAGACTCCTTGTGATTAAGGGCTATACAAATAAACATGACTTGACTTGACTTGACATGATAGGCTATTAAAACAAAAAGTTGAGTGTATTTATTTTGATGTAGTTAAAAACATATTCAGATGGTATCAGATTTTGCACTTGATATCAATTTTGATGAGTACGGAAATTCTGAGGACCGGTCTCAGTTTTATAAAAAGTGATATAGAACCTCTCTCAATATTTATTTTATGTTCTTTAACTTCTATTTATTTTTTTTCTATTTCATTTTTTGGGGAAATAACATTTGACCAGGAATGCAATGGTTATTTTTTCCTGTTTTTGATTAAGCACTGAAAAACATTTACAGAACATTTTGATTATTTAAAATATTATTTCTAATATTTTTTCTTGATTTGTAATTGGGCTTTTAGCAAGCATTGGAGGAAACATATGATACAGATGTAAAAAGTCTATACAATTTCTAAACTATTAAAATCGAGATAAATCAAAGACCAACAGAACAAGAGCAAACACAATTTAGTCCGTGGTTTGCAATAATCTGTGGTCTGTGCAGCCCTTTGAGACTCTTTGTGATTAAGGGCTATACAAATAAACATGACTTGACTTGACTTAAATTCATTTTATGATACTTTCTCAATTTCTCCCTTGAATTTAGCAGTGAAAAAAAGGAAAGTCAAGCACTATACCTTGAATTTTGAGAGCTTTTGTGGCAAAGCGTATACAGTATTGTACCTCTGAGGCTTTAATGTAGTTAAAGATCAACAAACATGAAAACAAAACAAAATAGAAAAGAAAATAGAATCGGATGAAAGACAACTTGTCATGATTACTGATACGGGGCACCTGAGTCTGTTCCGTTGGCGCCAATGGCCTTGGGAGCTGATTGGCTGCTGCTCTCTTTTTAAACCCCCGTCTTCCTTTCAACGATTGACAGTTCGTCTGCGAACCTCAGACGCTAGACAACCGCTTTTTGACTCCTGACTTAATCCTGTCCTGTTTCCCGTTTGATTCCTGGCGCCAACCTCTTTTCTGAACCCGTTTATGTTTCTGCTCCTCCGTCCCGACCATCCACCTGTTTTTTCCCCGCTCTCGACACTGCCTTCCCTCGCCACGGAAGGGCCACTTCTGCATTCTAAGCGATCTGCTAGCCGTGACCGACAGTCACAGGATAGTGGGTGCAAGCCCTTTCCTCCTTCTAAATAAAGCTGAGTAAAATGAACGCAAGTGGGTCCTGTCTCCGTTCCTGGTCTGGGACACAACTATGAAGAAAAAAAGATGTTGCTAAGTATGCATTCGTAAAAAATGAAAAAAATAATTAAAAAAAAATAAAAACAAACGAATGAACAATCCCAAAACATTGACTGATGTTGAGTACAAGCAGTACATAACTATACAAACATGAATTGAATGTGTTCTGTTCATTTTAGTGGATAGCTCTTCAAATCATTAAATGTGTGTTGTGTTTGTGTGTTTTCTTACCATCGTCAGCGCTTCTGACGCCGTCTGTTTGGCCGCCTTGGCCTCTTTCTCCGCTTCATCCACATTAGCTTTGATGTTCGTGTACGCTTTGAACGCGGCCGTTGCGTTGAAGGAGAGATTCTTTGCTTCAGCTAGGATCCTGCAACCACATTTCAATCCTTAGTTCCAAATCTTTGATTGTGAAAACTGATGTCGGTGTCTGTTGTTACCCATCTAAAATAGTGGCGGATTCGTGAAGCTGGTGGGCGTGCTCTTCTGCGGCGCCCACGCGATGAGCCAAGCCGCCACCGCTCAACCCGTCGGTGAGGTGGCGGACTTTGTCCTCCAGCTGGTCGTGGAGAGGGCCGAGGTCTCTTCTTATTTCCTCCGCGTCCTAAAAACACGAAAAACGACTCCAGAGTTAGACAGAAGATGTTGTGAACTCCACGGTATCAAACAAGGCTCCATGTCGTGCCTCTAACTCTTTATTGATGTTGTCGGAAAGCTGGTTGGCGTCGTCTAGGAGGCTTTCGGCTTCCCCGATGATCTTTTGCGCTTCTTGTTTCACCCCTAGGACAGCAGCATGCCTACCCTATAAAATAACAGACCGCCATGACTTAAAAATTTTGTAATGAAAAACAGTGCTCGATGTTCAATACTCATTTCAGGATGAGATGATGCTTTGTAGCAATTACTCATTGGTCAGCTTTTCAGTGAGTGCAATTTAAGTAAGACCACATTCAATTAAAAAGCTGCAAGCTTTGGGGAAAGAGACTTTATGTTGGGGTTGTGGAGAATAAATTATTCAAATGTTGGCCCAAAGCTACCAAATAACGACAGAAATTGACCTAAAAGTAAAGTACACCTAAAGTGTGAAAAGTTTATTCTGTTTTAACATTGGGCACCATCAAATACGATTTTATAAAATATCCGTTTGTTATTTTGACTATTATTGTGCACTGTCGTTCATTGTTTTCACCACACGGCAGTGTAACTATCAGTCAATCGTGTGGCTGTTTTCTGAATTTCATACCTCAGGGAAAAGCCTTGAGAACAGGTTGGAATTTTTTATCTGAAGGCTTCTCCCCGTTTACCTTGCAAGTTCAAATTCCATTGTTGTCTTCTCTCCTTATTTTGGGTGTCTACTGAACTTAAAAGTGAAATAATTTCAAGAGTAAATTACAACAAAGTGTCTAAAAATCAAAAGGAAGTGCTTCGGGAGTAAGACAGGTAAGAGGAAGTGTCAAAAATTGAGCAGGAGACTGACTGAAAAGTTCTCAAATCATAAAGGAAGTAATCAATATTGAACAAAGTAAATGTAATGTAGAGTAAATCAACAGAAGGTGACAGGTATTAAACAATAAAAGAGCTTAAGGGACCAAAGTTAAAAAGAGAGTGCTCCAGGAGTGTCCTAAAATCAAAGAATTTCAACAAGACATGAGTCACGAAGTGTAAAAACTGAACAGGAAGTAGAACTCCTAAAACAAGAGGAGGGATGCTTAAATCTAAAGGAACTAACTCTTAAGTGTCCTCAAATCAACAGGAAGTCAACCAAATTTAACAGTTAATGTCTAAAAAATCAATAGGAAGTGCTCTAAAATAAAGAGGAAATGAGTTTAAAGTGCTCATATTCCAACATGAAGTACCTCAAAATGAACGGGAGACTCACTAATTTCACAGGAATGCCCCATAAACTAGGTGAAAGTGACCCTTAAAGTGTACCCATATTGGTAAGGAGTAATGTCAATTTGACAGGACAATAACCCCAAAGGTACTTAAAAATAAACAGGAAGTACCCCTGATACATCCCAAAATAAACATGAAGTGCCTTAACTTGAATGGGAAATGTGTCAGAAGTGCTCTAGAAATGAACAAGAAGTTATCCAAAATGATCAGGAAATCATGCAAGGGTGAGCAGAACAGACTTTAAACAGGAAGTGGCATAGGGGGTTCAAAAAATGAAAATGGAAAAAATCAAAGTACGTGCCTCCAAGAATGTGATATTGGCTTGGTTTTGTCCGGCCAGCACAGTGGCCTGCCAGGTCTTCTCACGGGCAGTGTGAAGAAGCTCTTGGGCCTCCTGGAGTTTGCCTTCATGATCCGACATCTTTTCTTGTATCTAGTAAGGTAAACAAAAAGTTATAATTATTCTGTCTTGTTGAAAAACCAGGGTCCGTACACCTTTTTCATGGCCGAATTCTAGCACTTCCCGAGCACTTTCAATTTTACCAGCACCAGCGCCGATTAAAATAATTTTATTGTTGTTGTTGACTTTGATGACTGAAATAAAGTCGCTATCTTTTTGCTAGCATATACTTTTTTGATTTTTTGAGCTGTCATTGTCTATGATCCAGGGTCTTTTTTGTGTCAATGGCCTGCTATAAAGTGACATGAGTTATGCCATTCTGGCTCAAGAATGCATGAGCAGCTTGGCTACGTCTTGACAAACACGGAAAGGGCTCAATAGGTGTTAGGTAAAAATTCAGTTTAATACTGGAGACAAAAAAAGAAAGAATGTACTGTATGTATAAAATGAAAAAAGGGTCCAAATTTGGACTAATTTTAATGATATTGATTGCTCCGAAGCAGAGTGCATTCGATCTTTCAATCTCAGAGACGGCTGATGTATTTATTTTCCTAATTTTTATATTTTCTGCAGTGTTTTACAGAGGATTTTTGTAATAAATGGTTCAAACAGAAATGTAAATAGTTGAGTGTTTTGCATTTTACAATTTATTTACAGCACTTAAGAGTTAACATTTTTAATTTTTATTTTATTTTTTTGCATTTTCAGAGATTTTGTGTTGTTCGATTTTAATTCATATTTCATGTGTTTTTCAGAGATCCCCTTTAAAACATTTACAATTACTAAATTCTTTGGTGCATTAGGTATTATAAATCTTGATAATATATCATTAGAAAACAAAACGGTTTGAAAAGCCGTTTTTTGGAGCCAGTTTTCTAAATAGAGCCATCCTTTTGGGTGCGGCCAGTAGGGGGGAGGGGCTTCACATGATGACGCCAAAATGACTGAGAGCAGGCGTGTTGGTGTCATTTTCATGCACAATTTGAAACAAATTGTGTATGCTGATCGCTTGCCTTTTCTTTTACCTATTTTCATAAATATTATTATGCGTGTTTTTAGAGGATCTGAGTCTAAATTGGTTGAAATAGAATTGTATTTTTTTTTGTGCATTTTAGCATTTATTTCTAGCAGTGAAAAGTTATTTTTTTAACTTTTATTTTATTGTTTTGCATTTTCAGGTATTATGTGTTGTCTTTTAGACTTTATATCTGTTCAGTAAGTAAAAGCTAAAATTGTCGGGCGATGACGCTTCAAATGACAACGGCATAACGAAAAGGCACCAGAGCCGACGAGTCAGTGTCATTTTCATGCCCTTTTTTAAAAAAAGATTCTTCATTCATTGCGTAGTATATTGAGTCAGACTGCCAAGAAACATTGCAATGCCGACAATTTCCGGCATTTTCAAGCGCTTCACCCAAAACATGACAACGGCATAATGAGAGGCCACCAGAGCAGAAGTGTCACGTAATTTTCAAACACATTTTATTTTTTTTCCCTTCATTTAATGTGTGCTTTATTAGGTCAGACTGCCCAGAAACATGGCAACAATTTCAAGCATTTTTAAGCACCTCAACCAAAATTCAAGCATTTTCTTGAAAACCCAACATTAAAATTCAAGCAGTGTCAAAGATTTCAAGGACAAACCTTAAATAACAAGATTTATGAATTGTGATTATAAACGTACCTCTGTTTTTAGGTCTTCAGTGGCCTGATGAGGAATTCCGAACATTCTCTTCACTTTCTGGAACAACTCTTCTGCTAGACTGCGACAAATAAGGGCATTACAAAATACTTTTTTTTGTTTTTCTTTTCTTTTCAAAAAACAAAACCATTCCAATTAAACCACAGATCAACTTTTTAAAAGCAAACTCTGACAAACACTTCTGTTTACCGCCGATTTTCTGAATTCACGGTTAGCATAAAAAATCTGGCTTTCCCTAGTTGATGGCACTCAAAGGACTTTTGCACAGTTTTGGCGCACACATGCGAGGTAATTATCGGATTCAGTGTAACATTAATGAAGTCTATTGGGGGGGACAGCGAGATATAAACAAGAGTAAAAATAAATATGCACTTTGGATGATCACAGGGACTATTTACAACATTTGACAGTGGCATGAAAGGATGAAAAAGTGTTTTATTGGCTGTTTATGTCAAACTTTGAGACAATAGTGTAGTGTGGGTGAGTTATCTTCCCGCCTTCATTTTATTGGCCGCTATTTCCCGATAATGAGTCCATCTTTGCTCCGTTCTTCCTCCAACCGACCCCATTCTCCGTATCTTCGCATCGTTATGTCAGTCTCTCCCCCCGGCCGTAGTTTTAATTAACTTATCGACCTCGTCAACATTTAATGCGCTAAAGAGATAAAGTGAGAGAGTAGCACGAGCAAAAGGGGAGAAGGGGGGGCAGTAGATTACGGATCGAGAATACGTCCAGAAGGGCTTTGTCGGCACAAAATTGCGTCAGTCAAACTGTCTTTTTACAGTGGTTTTATTGTCTTGATACAGATTGTATATCAAAACAATGATAAGCAGCCATCGAGAGAATGTGCTTTTGTATTAACAGCCTTAAAGTCATTTTTATTGTTTGTAGGTTGCAACGTCGATTAAAGCATCTCTTCTTATTGCCATGGCGACACCTGATCACACACTGCAATGGGCGATAATAGAGGCAGATCTAAAAGTGAATGAGTTTCTCTGGGTTGGGAGTCGTCACAGTCAATTGTTACAAATCCAATTTTCACAAAACAGTGAGTTACATTTGTCATCGAAGCAGTAGCTCGGGTGCAAATAAATGAATAACAAATGTTTTAATTTATATGCATAAACAGAATTGTATAATATGACTTACTATTATTGGTAACTAATCTTTTGAATTTTAAATATGTATATCGATCTTAACGGTGGTGGTGTAAAAGTGGTCAGAGTAGAGTATTTTTTTATTTTTTTTATTGGGTCGCCTTGATCAAAGCCCTGCCGACTCAGAGAAAGCGAGAGTCAAAGAGCAAGAAAAAGAGAGAAAAATAAATTGTATCATTCTGTACATATTTTAAATTAGTTGATGTATTTTGGAGGGTGGGCGCTCCTTGATCAAAGTCCTGCTGACTGAAGAGGAGTGACCAAGGGATAACTAAAGCGCTAAGTAGCAAGGGGTTTTTGTTTACTGAAATCATATGCTGGGCCTATATGCATATAAAACAAAATGAACACAATAGGGGTGTCAGACTGGCATTGTCACCCAATGGCCCATTTCCGTGCAGTGTCTACATTGTTCCCCATTTATTCTTCCTGATCAGTCAATCGTGTTTGAGAGAGAGCACATCTCATTTTATCGTGATTTTGTGTGTTTCATTGCCTCTTTTATGCTCATAATAACAGTGTCGGAAATAACGTCTGCCCGGACGCTCAGGGCGTGCATCTTTTACGTCAGGCGTACAACTTACAAACGTCTCCGCCCGAGTGGCCGCCAACTTTTTCAAGGGGGAAAAAAAAAGAAAGAAAGAAAGATTTTTTTTTCAAAATATACGTTTGCTTTATTCCGATTTCGAAATCTTCGTTCGGTTTGAAAATTTCGGAATTCAGGTTTGTTTGGCAATTTGTATACTCGGCAGCCAATAATAAGCCTGCATCGAATAACTTCTTGCTTCCGGAGTTTCCCGAGCGTTATAAGGGAGTGCATTTGGATATCATTTTCCAAAGTAGACGCACAGAGAACAAAAGAAAAATGTATAAGTGGTTAGGAATCAAGCCAAAACCCCCCAAAAGAAATATTCAAAATAAGCTAACAAAATTTAAACGTAAACGTACTTTAAAAGCATCGTGGAAAGAGGAGTTCTGTGGCTTGTAGCAGACGACGCAACGCAATGAAGATGAGTAAATATAGGTACATACTGATGGCAGATGGAAAACAGCGATGTCATATACATGCAAAGAATGTTATAAGTAAATTTATAACAAACTTATTTGTGTTGTTCTGTTATATTTTCTGATTAGCAATCCTTAATACTTTGCAACAATGTTTTTTTTTTGTAATTTGTTATCTTATTGTGTTTCAAGTTGTGACAACTTTATGGCTGGGCAGGCAACTTTTCAGTTTTCTGCCCTGGTGTCCGGTAACTTTTTGTCCTGAGTTTCAGACGCTAATAATAATGGGTCCGAAAAATATATTGATAAGGGGAATGAAAAGTTGAAAACATTAACAATAATCGAGTCATAAAAGAATATTATCGCTAAATACCAAAATGGTGTAAACGTGTCTGCAATCGAAGTAAATGGTTTAAAACATTTCATTAATATCATTATCCAGTATAATCATCTTTATTATCTACAAATCTAAATATTTGTTGTTTAGGTACACTTATTCCATTTAGTTTGTGGCTATTTTTAGGGGTAAGCTTATATGCGATGTAGCCTTTTATGTGAGTAAATACGGTATGGACAATATGCAATTTATATGCGCGGTATTAGTAAAAATTAATAATTCAAATTAGGAGCATATTTTTTTCCATAAAATCCAGTGGAGTTTAGAAAAAAAAGATATAAAGAGCTGAATTAACAACAGCAGAACTAATGAAAGAAAATTACGAATGTGAACAGTTTGTTTGTGTACTCATACTCCATCTCTTCTTCAGCGAAGAGCCGCTTCCCTCCCAGCTGTCGTTTCCTCATATTGGCCAACATGGTCTGAATTTCCTCCTTCATCTCCTTCAGACTTTTTTCTGGCGTTCCGCCATTACGCGCCAGCATTTGGTTCAACTTGTCGGCTTTGGATTGAAGATCTGAAAAACAAGGATGAGAAGTATTTGCCACAGTTAAAGCTCAGTGAGAAAATCGAAGGACACATTTTGATACCAGCTGTGACAGTGAAGAAGCCTGCAGTGGGTACAGAAAAAAACAGAAAGGGCAATACTACTTTTTTCCTGAATAGTCCTTTGAATTGTCCTTTGAATAGTCAATGTCAGCACAAACACATATTTATATAATACTTAATTCTCTTTGAATGGAACTGCAAAACTGAACACGAGGTTCAGTTTGCAAAGTGGTGATAAAAGTAACCTCACTTTAGACTTGCATAAACCAGGTTCCAAGTTGTGGCGCACATGGTGTAATGTGACTTTTGGGGGACTTTTGTTACAAAAAAGTGTGTAATGCAAAGCAAAAAATCCGATAAATAACACATTGTTCGTTTATATATATATATATATATATATATATATATATATATATATATATATATATATATATATATATATATATATATATATATATATATATACACACACACACACCGGAGCCATATCCCCCTAGTGGGAGGTGGCTAGAGTCAGGAACACGTTCATATTTCTGACTCTCTCTGGGAGATTGTTGCAGAGGAGGGGATTCCCAGCCCCCTCGCTCAACCCAACTGATGTGTTGGAAGTCATTAGGTGACCAAACCCCCCAATTCCAATCCCTAATGCCGAGCGCCAAGCAGGGAGGCAATGAGTACCAATGTTGTAAGTCTTAGGTATGACTCGGCCGAGGCTTGAACCAGCAACCTCCCAGTCTCGAGGCGGACGCCCTACCCCCAAGTCCACCGAGTTGGTTTGAATGGAAATAAGGAGAGACACTTTATTTTATTTGCTTATGAGTAGGCTGCATTGCAAAAGAGTTATAATGTTAGTGAGGTAGAATAGGGGCAAACAAATATATTATGAGTCCTTTTTTTTCATTTTTTAAATGAGATTTAAGACCAAGTCAGGAAAACACACACACACACACACACACACACACACAATTAAAAAAAAAAAAAAAAAAAGACACCCAATGGACTTGTATTTTTTGATGTAATGTGATATGGTCCAGTTGAAAACTTTCCATCTGAAAATCATAGCACTCTTCAAAGTTGAAGACATGGCAAACATTACACAAATAGGATGTTTACAGTACATCGTGGATCTTGAGTCAAAACTGGCAGAAAACTACTAATTTTAAAGAACTCTTTTGCTACATTTATGAAGCATTCAGATCACTATGCATGAAAAATCCCCTTTGGTCCAGTGTAAAACAAAACACTTCTATATTCATGACCAAGTTTGTGAGTAGCATCATAAAAACACATGCTTGGAAAAACTTTTTCCCAAGATGTGGATAATTGATAAATAATACCAAATATTTGTGTTTACATTCTTAAGACCTTGGAAATTGGATTTAAGACATTTTAATGTCAATCAAGGTCTCGTTTTTTAGAATAATGAATTCAATGTCTTTTAAGACTTTTCAAAGATCCGCGGGAACCCAGAGTAAATTGTGGTTCATTGGACTATAAAACTACTTTAAAAAAAGGGCAGTACAATCCAAATATTGAAGTGTGTCACCTTTATAGCATTAAACAGAGTTTGTACACCATTTTCATGGCCAAATGTAAGGACTTTTTGAGGACATTCGAGGGCAATTTTTTCAGTACCTTCAAAGAAAGAAATCCACCGCCGATGAAGAAATACAGCACAGATCAAAAGAAGATTTTTGTTGTTGTTGACTTTGATTAAATAAAATAAAGTCGCTATCTTGCTGCCAGCACATAATTTGTGCTATCTTGAGCTGTTCCTATCTATGATGTAGAAACCTTTTGTGTCAATGAGCTGCTATAAACTGGCATGAATTCTGCTGTTATACTTCAACAATGCACACGCAGCTTGGCTACGTTACACTTGTTTACAAACACGGAAAAGTGTTGGGTAATAATTGAGTTCATTACGAAAAAAAAAAAAAATCTTATACCTTATGTATAAAAAAAGCAGAAAAATTCAAAGAATTAGGACATTTTAATTATATTGATTGCACAGAAACAGAGTGCATTTAATCTTTCAATCTTTAAGACTCCTAAACCTTTTCTTTTTGTTTTACTTAATTTAATTTATATTTTTCACATGTTTTTCAGAGGATCAGTGTCTGAATTAGTCAAAATAACATTGTAAATAGTTATTTTGTTTGCATTGTAGCATCTATTTAGAGCACTTAAGAGTTAATATTTTACATTTTTATTTTATTTATTTGCATTGTTAGAGATTTTGTTTTGTTTGACTTTAAATGTGTTCAGTGAGTAAAAAGCTAAAATTGTTTTGTATTTTACATTTTTTTATGTAGATCTGTGAATATTTTAATTTACATTCCATGTATAGTTTAATGCATAATGTTTTATTATTAATGATTATATGTCATTAAAAGAAACAAAAATCTGACGAGCCGTTTGGGAGCCAAAAAAGCAGACTATTCTCAGTGAGCCGAGCCAAAAGAGCTGGTTTTCTAAATAATCCTCTTGGGGACAACCAGTAGGGGTCGGTGACGCTTCACATGACAACGCCATAATGACAAGCCACCAGAATAGGTGTGTCAGTGTAATTTTCATACACTTTTTTATTTTTTCCTTCATTTAATGCGTGGTTTACAGAGTCAGACTGCCAAGAACATGGTAACAATTTTAAGCATTTTCAAGCACCTTACCCAAAATTCAAGCATTTTCCTGACCTTGAAAACACAACATTAAAATCCAAGCATTTTCAAGGATTTTGAGTACCCAAACAAATCCCTTCATCAGATCAGCACTCCAAAAAATCCCCATGAACCGTTTCACCTTGTGTTGCGCAATGAAAGTCCATCAAATCCCAAACTAATCTGTGATAAACTGCTCTAAATCCATTAAATGAGAATTGATTGAATCCGTGAAAACAAATTGTTGAGATGCTAATGATGCCTGGTTGAGTGTTTTTCCCGGAAAGAACGACTCGTATCCATTACCGAATGTGTACGCGTGTGGTTCTGAAACCTCACACTGGGATTTTTTTTCTTGGATTGGGCGCGCATAGTCTGGGTGAGATGGCCATTTTTTCTCAAGCAAAATGTAAACATGATGTGATTACAGGCGCAAGCAAAGCCATCACTCTAATGAACAGCTGCAGAGTGCACACGAGTCGTCATGTCGCAGCCGTATAATTACATGCTGGGATTTAAAAGCCAATTAAACACTTAAAACGTGGATTGAATCATATCACACCTTCCGGTAAACACACACTGTGTACAGTATTTCCTTGCCTTATTATATGTTAAGTGCGTGTGTTTTCTTGTTCACTTTGTGTACTTCTGTATCGGTGTTTCCACGCTTTGATTCTGAATTTCTCTGTTTGTGCTTGATCGCCACTAATTACGTCCCTAATTGCGACTCTCGATCAGCCACTGAGAATTTCATGCTCACATTCACACAGCGACATAATCAGCCAGAGGGCTCCAGAGAAAGTTTCATCATTTCTTTGCAGCCTGGACGACACTATTATTTTCTTTTTTATACTTGCAGTTATTTATGAAGCAATCCGCTTTGCTTGCATGGCACTTAAGGTAAAAAAAAAGTGGAATGTGAGAGTTTTGCAGAAAGTTATGATAAACAATAATAAAATGAAAACAACCCCCCAACAGACACACACACACACACACAGACCTCCCTCCCCACACACAGACACTTGCACAATTTTCATAGTGTACCTAACAACTGTCAACGATCAAAAACATCAAACATTTTCCCAAAGATTAGAATGTTGGGAAAAAATATACACAGTAAAAATTGGGTGCCACATTGAAATGTTCCATCTCAAAGCTCGAAGTGTTTGAACTGAGAAAAAATATTCGGAAGTTTACTCTATTAAGAATGCAAAATAGTAAAGCATGAAAGCAGAAGTGAAGAATTCCAATGAGCATCATTTATATATATATATATATATTTATGCTAAATAGTATTTATTGATGTTATTAAGACGGTTTTAAGGGCAATTTGATGAAAATCAAATGCATACTTTTATCTAATGTGGCGAGTGATGGTGAAATGTAATGTTTTTCAATTTTTTTATTTCATTTATTTTTACCAGTATTATTATTATTCCTAAATTTTCAATGATTTTTAATGCTTTTTAAGTAGTGTGGTTTCTGTTGATTAGTGTAGCTCATGTGTAGTGCCATTGTACAGTATAAGGGTAAAGGTGATGAGTATGTGTGTAGCGATTTGAGAGGTATCAGTTTGTTGTCCGTGCTGGGTAAGCTGTATGGAAGAGTCTTGATTAAGAGAGTGAGAAGAAGAATGTATGAAGTGGTGATGGGGGAGAAGAGTGGTTTCAGGAAAGGAAGAGGAAGTGTGGATCGGGTTTTTGCAGTACGACAGGTGCGTGAGAAATATTTTGCAAAAGGTAAGGATGTTTATTTGGCTTTCATGGACTTGGAAAAGACGTATGATAGAGTTGATAGAGAGGCGTTGTGGCAGGTGATGGTAATGTATGGAGTGGGTGGAAAGTTGTTGGAAGCATTGAAGAGTTTTTATGGGAACAGCAAAGCATGTGTAAGAGTAGGGAGTGAGACAAGTGAGTGATTCCCTGTGTTGACTGGTGTGAGACAGGGGTGTGTGATGTCCCCATGGCTGTTTAATGTGTACATGGATTGTGTGGTGAGAGGTGAATGCAAGAGTAATTGGCAGAGGTGTAGAGATGATGGATAACAGTGGAATGGTTTGTTGTTTGCAGATGACACAGCACTTGTGGCTGATTCCGAGGAAAAATTGAGAAGATTGGTAATGGACGTAAAATGGGGAACGCTATCAAAATACAAAAACGTGAAAATTAAGCCAATGTTTGTAGTAACTCATTATGTAAAGTAAGCTCAATTTATTTACTCTCAGTTATTGTGTATTTCTTAGACTCCTAGTTACAGATTAACTTGCTCAACCTGATGAAATTAACTTGCTCAACCTGTTTTTCATCTAATACACAAGTAATCATTCACACACACACACACACACACACACACACACACACACACACACACACACACACACACACACACACACACACACACACACACACACACACACACACACACACACACACACACAGCCTCACCCAATGATTCACAGATTATTGTTTTGATCAACGACAGACAGTTCTTTTCCATTGTATGTTCTGCGTATGTTTGACTCTATAATAAGTACGCCCTACAGCAGCGGAAGGAACCAGAAGAGATAGGAGAGCCGAGCGTGCCTTAGCCTCGCACCTTCTACCATCCCTTCCCTGCTGCAGCAGCTAAAACTTTAATTCTTGCCTCTGCCTGCCTTCTTGGTCAGCTGCTGGGCCTTTAGGGCCGGGTCTGCCCTCTTTTAGACCCAACACGTTATCGCGCACCAGGACCATACTCAGTTTCCTTAGATGAATTCACTGAACTGTTGTCTGACCTAGTAACCTATGCAGACAAAATAATAATTATGGGGGACTTTAACATTCATATTATCTCCCCACTCAGTTCACTTACTATTGCGTTTCGGTCTCTAATTGACACATTTGGTTTTAATCAATTAATTGATTTGCCGACTCATAAAGATGGAAACACACTAGACTTTGTTCTGACTTGAGGAGTTTCAACCTTACATGTGACGGTGTTACCGTGTACTGCTGTTATTTCTGATCATTATTTAGTTATATTTGAGGTACTGGCTAAAATTGTATTAAAGAAACTAAATGTTTTTGTCGACGCAAGATTTGCACTGGTATAGTTTCTGAGCTCTCTTAACTTCTTTCAGGAGTAGTTGCGTTGTTCCCTTTATATAAAGGCTGAGTTTAATGCCACTCTGGATTCCGTGGCGCCCCTACGTCTTAACCTAAAAGACACACGCCTTGGTTTACTGATGAAACTAGATTGCTTAAACAAGACTGCAGGAAATTGCAAAATCAGCCTATTTTTCGAAGGTGATTGCGGCACAAAGGACTAACCCCAAAATCCTTTTCGACACTGTAGCATCACTAACGAGCAACAGGCTATTCCCGATAGTCCTACCCATTGAGCCAATGACTTTATGGTCTTCTTTATTAAGAAGATTCAACGCATTTTGGAAAGAGACTAAAGACTTTGTAAATATGTCACATATTAAAGGTCTGAAAATTATAGATGCGCGACATGGTGACTTTCCGAGGATTTTTTTTTTTCCCAATTTAGTGACATGTCACTTGATAATCTTAAAGAAGTGGTGGATATGGCCAAACCGTCTACTTGCCTGTTTGACTCGCTTCCGGGTTCGATGAGTAATGGTCTTTTTGGGGTCCTTGGACCTTCAGTTCTAAATACTATAAACATACCACTCTCCTCAGGTGTAGTTCTAGCTGCTTTTAATTCCACTGTTATTAAACCTACACTGAAATGATCCAACCATGATCCAGAAAGCTTATGTAATTACAGACCTGTGTCAAACCTACCGTTTCTTTCTAAAGTACTTGAAAATGTTGTTGCACAGCAGCTGAATGATTTTATATCTGAAAACTATCTTTTTGAATCTATGCAATCAAGATTCAGGGCTAACCACTCTACTGACAGAGCCCTGATTAAGGTAACCAATGAGCTTCTACTAGCAATGGACTGCGGCGCTTCATCACTCTTGCTGCTGCTGGACCTAAGTGCTGCCTTTGACACTGTGGACCATAATATCTTACTAGACTGTGAGGATGGATTGGTCTCTCAGGAACTGTCCTCTTATGATTAAGATCCTCCCTCTCAGAAATGACACACTGTGTTAAATATGGTGAAATTACATCTGAGCCCTTTAGTGTTACCTGCGGTGTTCCGCAGGGTTCAGGACTTGGCCCCCTTCTTTTCAGCATTTACATGCTTCTATTAGGTGATATTATTCGCAAGTATAATATCAGTTTCCATTGCTTATCTGCCACACTAAACTTTGGAAATATGGAGGCCTGCCTCACTGAGATAAAAGAATGAATGTCACTCAACTTCTTGCACCTTAACTCTGAAAAGACTAAATTTTTAGTTATTCGTCCATCTAAATGCCGTGACTTGTTCTCAAAAACTGCTCTGAACATTGACAAATGTAATATCACCCAGAGTGACCCAGTCAAAAATTTAGGTGTCACACTTGACCCCAACATGTCCATTCAAACACACGTTAAGAATATTACTAGAACTTTTTTCCATCTTTGCAACATTGCTAAAATTCACCCTTTGCTGTCTGAGTCCGATGCGGGGATTATAATTCATGTTTTTGTTACCTTCCGTCTCGATTACTATAATGCACTACGCTCCGGTTTCCCGAAGTCTTCAGCTAGTACAAAATACTGCAGCGTGGCTTTTACCTAGGACAAGAAAGTTTGATCACAGTACCCTGATTTTAGCTGACCTGTATTGGCTCCCTATTAGCTTAAGTTGTGATTTTAAGGTACTGTTGGTATTATACAAAATCATGCATGGACTTGCTTCCTCATATCTTTCAGATTTAATTTCCCCCTATGTTCCGGTTTGGAGCCTTCGCTCTGAAAATGCTGGTCTATTAGTGATCCCAAGAGCCTAGAAGAGAACCACAGGTTCAAGAGCGTTCTCTGGGGCCCCGGTGCTGTGGAATGCTTTTCCCCCTGAGATTTGATCTGCAACCTCAGTGGAACTTTTTGAATCTAGGCTTAAAACACACTTCTATTCTACAGCATATGGATGACCTATATTTTATGTTGACAATATTTGTGTATTGTTTGTTATTGAAACATCCATTGCAGCCTGGTCATCCTGGAAGGGGGATTACCTCATGTGCGGTCCCTGCTCAAGGTTTCTTCATTTTCCTCATGTTGAGGTTTTTGAGTTTTTCCTTGCCCCCCATGTAGGTTTTAGATAAGGGGATGGTGTAATAATAGTCTGGTTTGCAATAATCTGTGGTCTGTGCAGCCCTTTGAGACTCCTTGTGATTAAGGTCTATACAAATAAACATGACTACTATTGTTTCGTGTTCTATTCAAGCTTCTTCAGTAGATGATAAATAAAAGAAAAGTCCATAAATCCAAGAGTGTGTGTCTTGATTAAAATATATTGAACTATCAAAACTGCAAAAATAATTCACCCAAAGTGTGCGTAGACAGAATAACTAAACAAGGTTTTTCATCCGTTTTCCTGACGTAATGATCTAAATTGTATGTGGTGCTCCAAAATGCCAAGACGAGTTTTGAAAAGACTCGTGTAGTTTCCCTTTTCTTCACATTTTGTGAGGCATTCTCCAGGCAAGTTTGTTTTCTCTAACTACCAAACGTTGCTTACAAATGGCATACCCCTTATTTTGTGCTGACAGTCTTTTATTAATGAAAACCCTGGTATCAGTATTACTAAGGTGGATGAATATCGAAAAAAAATTAGAAAAAGACTGATCCATGGTACCTTGAGCTCCCAACAGCGTGTCCCTGATGAACTTCTCCAGTATCTCTGCTCGTTTGTGAATTCTGTCGGCGTCGTCTTCCACTTGTTCGCCATCAGCAGATACCTTAGTTGCCTACACACCAACAAGAATGTTATTGACTTTCACATCCAGTGGAAACAATGACACAAGGATCATTTTTATTTTAGTTTGTGTATCAAAATGTTTTTTTTCCTTAGTGATTTTTATTAACAAGTGAATAATGTTTAAAGAAACACTAACTGAGATACAAACACGATCACACAAATGATTACAAAAGTACATGCAATGAAGCGCTGGTACAGCCCCCCCTCCCCATTTACAGCCTAACACAGCAGAGTATGTAATTATTGATATTCAAAAGGACGATGCCGTGTCATCCATCAAGTGTGTGAGCGCGAGGCTGAATGTCAAGTCGTGCACAGGCCACTAAAATGTGCTGCTCGACAGCATAATTGTATATTTTAAATCAAGTCAGAGAGGGAAAAAAGTTAAGGTTCGTATAATTAATATAAATCATCCGTCCACAGGAAGGGAACCTGTTTTTCATGGCCAAATTCAAGCACCTTTTAAGGACTTTAAAAGCCAATTTTCAATTTCTTCAGTACCGTTCAAAGAAGAAATCCGGTGTGAAGCATGTATTTTGCAGAGTAACAAATTTATGTGATTTTACATTTTAGAAGAGTATACTTCGCTGTAAAAGAGAGCTTAAGGGTTATGTCAGACTGTGCCTCTCCAACATATTTAAAATTAAATGCATGCAGTCCGCAAAACAAATGTCACTTGTTAAAGGTTGTTAAAAGTGTTTGAGTTCAAAATGTTGAGACTAATTAAGTGTTTTTCTACAGACTTGTGCTTGACCACTGAATGTACTTCACAAAATGAAAATCGTATTTGTTTTTTTACTGTTCTGCTGCTGTTAATGTGCCTCTTCTTGGTGAGCAGGGTTAAAAATGTTTATCCGATTTATTATTTATTTGTCTGTCCCATAAAATGTACTGAACTGGTTTTATGAATCAGGACTATGGTCAATAAAGGCTGTATTTTTCATTGTACCATTTTCTTCTGTTGCTTATCATTAGCCACATAATTAAATCAAAGTAACGTTCAATTTAATTAGTTGACTACAGTTGACTAATAGTTTCAATAGTCGGTACCAGTCAACTATTCTAATGGTCTTTAGTTGCAGTTCTTAACCCAATAATAATATGACAATCAGTCCAACCATTTTGCTGCTAGCACATACTTAGTTATTTTGAGCTGTTCTATCTATGATCTACAATTTTTTCTGTCAATGGGCTGCTATAAATTGAAATGAATTCTGCCGTTTTGCTTCAACAATGCTCGTGCAGGTTGGCGACATCACACTTGTTTACTAACACAGAAAAGGCTCTATAAGTGTTGGGTAATAATTGAGTTGAATACGGAAGACAAAAAAGAAAGTACTGTATGTATAAAAAGCAGAAAAATTAGCCACATTTTGACTCATTTTATTAATTCAGATTCAGATTCAGATTCAGATCTACTTTATTGTCATTCTAGTACACGTGTATACAGAACGAAATGTCGATGCATCTGACCCCCACAGTTT
Organism: Urocampus carinirostris; assembly: GCF_059441175.1. Lineage (NCBI taxonomy): Eukaryota > Metazoa > Chordata > Actinopteri > Syngnathiformes > Syngnathidae > Urocampus > Urocampus carinirostris. The sequence continues at coordinate 26,084,847 of NC_142368.1, forward strand.
CCTTGAATGTACAGATATAAATAAAGTTGTATTGTAATTGGCTACGTATAGTATTTTACCATAGTGCCGATAGTGCAAGAAGAGTAGCTAACCAGATGTGCAAAATGGGCAGTCAGGTTAACAAGTCAGGTACACAGTAACATTAACACTGTAACAATAACGCTGTAATTACCATAGTGCAGAGAGCAATGTGCAATGAGTGGCAAGCTATAAAAAACTGCCAGTAGTGCAAAAAGTCAGATTAGCAGCCGTTTAGATTTAAGTTAACTATATGTTAGATTGACCATTTAACAGTCTAATGGCCAGGGGGACTAGACTATTGCGGAGCCTGGTGGTCCTGCACCGCACACTGCAGAACCTCTTCCCAGAGGCTAGCAGAGTGAACAGTCCATGATGGGGGTGAGAGGGGTCCCCGGTAATGTTCTTAGCATGGGATAGGCAGCGCTTCTGGCCAATGTCCTGAATGGAGGGAAGTGTAGTCCCGATTATTTTCTCTGCTGTCCTCGTTACCCTCCTCACACTACCCCAGTCGGTAGCGCTGCAGCCTCCACACCACACAGAGATACAGCTGGTCAGGATACTCTCTATGGTGCCCCTGTAGAATGTGATGAGGGAGGGTGGGGGCAGGTGGGCTCTCCTCATCCTCCGCAGGAAGTACAGGCGCTGCTGTGCCCTCTTAACCAGTGATGCAGTGTTCACGGACCAGGTGAGTTTGTTTGTAATGTGCACCCCTAGGAACTTGATACTGCTGACAACCTCCACAGCCTTGTTGTTGATGCAAAGTGGGGCATGGTTGGGCTGGTTTTTCCTAAAGTCGACAATGATCTCTTTAGTTTTGTCAACATTCAGGACCAGGCTGTTGTCCCTGCACCAGCCCACCAACTGCTCCACCTCCTCTCTGTAGGCTAGGTCGTTGTCATCCCTGATGAGGCCCACCACTGTTGTGTCGTCAGCATACTTCACGATGTGGTTTGTGGCGGACCTAGGGACGCAGTCGTGTGTCATCAAGGTGAACAGCAAGGGGCTTAGGACGCAGCCTTGGGGGGAGCCCGTGCTGAGGTAGATGACATCTGAACTGTTCTGACCTATCCGCACTGATTGGGGTCTGTCACAGAGGAAGTCCAGCAGCCAGTTCCGCAGGGGGGTGTTGAAACCCAGGAGTCTCATTTTGTCTACCAGATGTTGTGGGATGATGGTGTTGAATGCTGAACTGAAGTCCAGGAACAGCATCCGCACATGGGTGTTCTTCTCCTCTAGATGTGTCAGGCTCAGGTGAAGCGCAGAGGAGATGGCATCCCTGGTGGAGCGGTTTGTCCTGTAGGCAAACTGAAAGGGGTCGAATGAGGAGGGGAGACTGGAGGTGATGTGCTCTTTAACCAGTCTCTCAAAGCACTTCATTATGATAGGAGTCAGTGCAACGGGCCGGTAATCGTTGAATGATAAGATCTGGGGTTTCTTTGGCACTGGGATGATGTTGGCAAATTTGAAGCATGATGGTACTTTGGCTTGGTCTAGCGAGGTGTTGAAAATGTCTGTTAGTACACAAGCCAGCTGATCGGCGCACTCCCTAAGTACTCGCCCCGGAATGTTGTCCGGGCCTGGAGCCTTCCTTGTGTTGACCCTTCTCAGGGTCTTCCTCACGTCAGATGAGTCCAGGTGGAGTGCTCTTTCGTCCTGATTTGGAACCGCTTTCGCTGCAGTGGTGCCGTTTTGTGCCTCGAACCTTCCAAAGAATTTGTTGAGGTCATTCAGAAAGTCCATGCTAGTGTCCTGCACTGGGGCGGTGGTTGGCTTGTATTTGGTAATGGCCTGAATGCCTTTCCACATATCCCTGGTGTTGGTTTTGTTGAGGAAACGGTTGATCTTTCTATCTTAGAGACTGATGTTTTGCCTTTTGCTTCACTTAGTTTAATTTGTATTTTGCCATCTTTTGATGATACATCATTAAAAAAACAAGAAGTCAAAGGAGTCATTGGGAGTTGAAAAAGCCGTCTCATTTCAGTAAGCCAACCCAAAAAAGCTGTTTTTCTAATCGATCCCTAATCTGTCATCCATTTATCCCTCCAATGTCATGTGATCTCAACTCGCATGGCAGCAAAGCGGCAATAATTTTCATGCCGAAAAATTTGTTCTGATCTCTTCTTATGTCACTCAACAAGCCGCGACCTTGCAGGCTGTTTTCACGCTGAGCTTCAGTCTGTCGCCTAAGTACTCAGACTTGATTTTGCTTGAAGATTTTTTGCGCATATGGCGAGAAAATACTCCCAGCTCCAATCACACCAAAGCCCATTTGCTCCATGAGACAAAGGGATAAGAGACACGCGTACCCTGCTGTGCAGCTGGTCCATTTCCACCACCAGCGATCCCAAGTTGGAGTCGGCCAGCTGCAGCAACCTCTCCGGAGCTTTCTGAGGTGACAGCATGTGCTGCAGGACAACAACAGACAGATGTTGTTTGACAATTGCATACTTTTAGGGCCTCTTACATCCTTTATAATTTGTATTACCTTGAGTTCTTCGGTCATGTTCTCAAAGCGGTAGAGCATTTTGTAAGGCGGCGGTAGAGGCGTGGTCAGGGTGATGTCGCTGATTATACGGTACAGGCGGTCCATGTCGCTGATCAGTAAACCCGAGCACTCGTCGTCGCACGCTAAAGGCGGAAACGGAAAGTGAAACTTTTTAGAGAGTTACAAAAACTTGCAAAAGTATTGCGCCCGCCTAACACCCACACCATTTCCATTCCAATCTTAGAATAATTGTTTAATAATTATTTATTAAAATAGAAAAAAAAGACGTTTTTGACATAGTGTCATATTTCAAAAGTATAGATAAAAAAATATGTCTCTTAATATATTCCAAGATTAAAAAACATGTCAGACACATTAGTGAAAATAAAATAAATGTATTCATAATCAAAAAGTAGGTGTTGTAAAAATGTTGGCCACCTTTGATTTAATACATTGCACAACCTATTACTGCTACGATTACAAGTGTTTTGAGGATTGTCTCTATAAGTCTTGCACATCTTGAAACATTAATATTTGCCCACTTTTCCTCACAAAACAGCTCAAGTTCCTTAAGTTTTGATGGTGACATCTTGTGCACAGCATTTTTCAGATTTTATCACAAATGCTCCTTAGGATTAAAGTCTGGGCTTTGGCTTGGCATTTCTAACAAGTTTATATTATTAAGCATTCCATTTTAGATGGTGCTTTTTGTTTAGGGTCACTGCACTATTAGAACGTGTGCCCCATTCTCAGGTCTCTTGCAGACACCAACGTATATTCTGCCAGGATCGCCCTGTATTTGGCTCCATCCATTGTCTTATTTATTAACTGTAACGATCATCCCAGTCCCTGGTAACAGTGGGGATAGTATTTTCAGGGTGATGTGCAGTTTTACTCTTACACCAAATCTAACGCTTTGCATTCAGCCCAAAAAGCTAAAATTTGGACTCATCTGACCAGAGCACCATGTTCCACATGTTATTTGTGTCTCCGATTTGGCTTCTTACAAACGCCAAATGTGTCTTTTTATTTCGGAAAGGGCTTTCTTTTTGCAACTACTCCATAAAGGGCATATTTATGCAGACCATGATGAGTAGTTGTCTAATGAACAAATTGTCCAACCTCAGTTGAGTATGCCTGCAGGTCATCCACAATGTGATCATGGACTATTTGGTTGCTTCAATGATGAGTTTTCTCCTTCTTTTGGCCAACAGTTTAGAGGGAGTGGCTCTCTCCATTTTGATATTATTGCTTCCACAGTGCTCCGGGAGATGTATAAATGTTGAGAAATCTTGTATCCAATTTTCGCTTGGACATTTTCCACAACTTCTTCCCTGACCTTCCTGGTGTGTTCTTTGGTCTTCATAATATTGTCTGTACTTTTCACAGACCTCTGAGCCAATTACAGTGCAGACACATTTAAATTGAGACTTATTGACATGCAGGTGCACATTGTTTGCCATTGTTAGTCATTTAGGTCGACATTGGATCATTCGGAACTTCCGGAGTCAGTTGACTGAGCTGAGAGAACAGGGTGCCAATGTTTTTGCAACACTTATTTTTTAGTGGATTTGTTCTAAATAATATAGAAAATGTTAGAATGATTCCGTTTTACTTCACTAGTGTGTCTCGCATGTTATTGCTTCTTAAAAAATAATTTCTTTTTTTTTTTTTAGCTTTGAGTAGGAAGCCTGAAATGCGGCAATATGACACAAATTTCTTAGGGGCCAATGCTTTTCCTAGGCACTGTGAGCGCACCTGCAATGAGCTCAAACCACAGGCAAAGAAATTGCACATCAGGGGCCCGTTTTCCACACACGCCGCGTGTGTGCGCGTAAACGGAGAGTTTTTTCTTTCTTAGCTGCAGCCGGGGGCTGATTTATTGCTGGAATTAAAATTCCTGACAAGGGGAATTGAAGATGAATTAAAGAAAAACATTTTCTACTCTATCAATCTATGACAGAACTGGAGCGTGCAAGAACACACACACAAAAATGCGAAACCCCTCCCCAAAAAAGAAACAAAAATCATTAGGTAGCATAATGATAAACGAATGTATTATTCAAATGTGACTGAAAAATCCACTTTGAATGTGTTATGCATATTTTTTCTACATAACTTAAGCATACTCAGCATAAAAATTCTTTATAGTACCACATTTATTATTAAACAAAATAGAGGAACACCAACAATTCACATATTGAAAGGCTCTGTAAGGTGTAATTTTTCACGTTTATGATAAATATTTCATGCCATTTGTTGTTAATATGTAGAAAGTGAGAACAACTTAGGAGTAGGGCTTCAACAACTAATACAATCTATTATTAAAGTCGTTGGTAACTAGTTAGATCATCGATTCTTGTGTTGTGAGATTTATGAGCCACTAAGCACATTAAATCAATGCAAGTGTTGTGGCGCTAGGAGTTGTATTACCACCAGAAGGCGCCAAGACCGTTTTTTGTTTTTGTTTGTCAAGTATGTTACATTGTTTTAAATAAACATTTCATCATCACAAACAAAATTGGCATGGACATTTCAAATTTGTAGTCTTTGACTGTTATATCATGAAACAAAGTTCACAACTTTCAAGGCAACACAAAGTGCTGGAAATATAAAAAAAGGAAAAACAGAAAATAAGTAAATACAATAAAGTAAAAGACAGATAATATTGATGAAGTGTTTAACTCTGTACAAAGGGCAGATACTTAAGGATATTATATATCATTTTATATTGAGAATATTAATCATATTTAAAGTTGTGATGTGTACTAATTTTTCTTATCTGCCCAAAACTGCAATGTTTGAATAAAGAGGAGGACATTAAAAATGTTTTTAGTAATTTATTATAATAAAAATCATTCATTCAACTGTAATTCTGTGTTCTTAGGTGTAGTTGTTATTCAGTTATTATCATATACTCTCATTATCTCTATATGAATTTGACACTTTTGCCAGGCGTTCTGGTCCCCATTAACCACGATAACAGAGGGATTACTGTATTAGCGTTTATATGAACACTCACTGCAAAACACACGTGGCATGCAAGTGCACGGTCCCAAAAAAACCCAGAATTATTTGTAAGTTTTCTGTTTTGCTGGGGAAATAAAACATTTTCAACTGTGCTTTAAACCAAATCTACCGAGAGATCTTTCAAATTAAGCCAAAAATGAACGCAATGAACAGGGTTCTTACACCTTTTTCATGGCCAAATTCAAGCACTTTCAAGCCCAATTTATCAATTTTCCCAGAACCTTCAAAGGATTAACTTTTTTTGTTGACTTAATGACTGAAATAAAGTCGTTATCTCGCTGCTAGCAAAAAATTGGTGCTATTTTAAACTGTTCCTATTTATCTTTTTGTGTCAATGGGCTGCTATAAACTGACATGAATTCTGCCAAGTCACAGAATGGGTATGTCACACTTGTTTACAAACAAGCTCTATAGGTGTTTGGTAATGATTAAGTTTAATACGGGAGACAAAAAAGGACAGTACTGTATTCATAAAAACAGCCAAATTTGGATTCATTTTAATGTTATAGATAAGCAATCTAGACAGAACATCTTTCCATTTTAGAGAGTGCTGATCTTTTGCTTTTTGTTTTAGTTGTTTTAATTCATAATTTGTGTGTGTTTTTGAGAGGATCAGTGTATAAATTGGTTAAAATAGAAGAAGGTCTTATGATCAAAAGGTCCAGGTCTTATTCCCGGCTCCTCCAAGTTTAATCGAAGTCACCTTGGTAAATACACTAAAGCCCTGATGCCCATGATAAGCAGGTAGGTGTCCTGCATGGCTGACGCCGCTATTGGTGTGTGTGTGTAAGAGCGTGTGTGTGTGAATGGGTGAATGCGAAACACATTGTAAAGCACTTCTTCACTGACTGGAAAAGTACTATACTAATGCAGACCATTTTCTGATTAATAATGTTTTAATAATATTGATATCATCCGGAAAAAAAAAAAATCAGTGGAGCGAGCGCTTCTCAGTGAGCTGTGCCAAAAAAGTTAGGTGTCTAAATAGAGCTGTCCTCTTGGGTGCGATCAGTACAAGTGGTGATGCTAACAAGCCACCAGAGCAGGCTTTATTTTCACGCACTAAAATTCCTTATTCAAAATGCGTGGTGTATAAAGTCAGACTGCCACGAAACATGACAATGGCATCAAATTTAAGCATTTTCAAGCACTTCACCCAAAATTCAAGCATTTTCAAGATCTTGAAAACACAGCATTGAAAATCAAGTATTTTAAAGGATTTCAAGCAACCCTGAATGAAACTTTGAGGTGTTTTGTGGGCCAAATTCTGAACACAATCAATAGAGGACTTCTGAATTCCTCAGTGCAAGTGAGCCATAAGGATTTGCTATTATAGTTAGAGGGAAGCAGGCGAGCTAGATTGGCGTCGGGCACCTGAAAGCATCGAGCAATCACCCCCGCAACCGTCTCATGGCAATTTCTCACCAGCATCTGTCTTCAGAATTTCTTTCTGTTCTTTCCCTTGTACTGCCTCAAGACATGCTAATAGAAGTAAATTGGCCTCGCCATTATGGTCATATTAAGTTAAAATTATCTCCAAATGACGTTTAAATTATTGGCTGAATGGCTGGAATTTCAATTCGGGTGCAGGGCCTTCTGTCTCCAAGGGCTACTGGGTAAGATCTGCTCATTTGTACTGTACTTGCTTGGCAAAATGAAATGGAAAAAAAAGTAACATCATGTGAATGCACTCGGCTGCTGGCTCCTACGAAGAAAAGGTTGAAAGGCAAAAGAGAAAAAAAAGAGCTGCAGGCGGACGCCTATGGGTACACTATGCGGCAATATTTTTTTTTTCTAGGAAGCAGCCAAAAATAACATGATAATGATTTTAATTTCTTGCTTTCATTAATTTTAAAGGCAACTAAATTTACAATTTTTTATTGTTGTGGTAACCGCGAGTTATGTAAATCATATTATAATCATAACATAATATTTAACTCATTCACTGCCCCACTTACTAAAACATGACGGCTAGACATCGACCGCAGTGAATGAGTAAACACCTAGACATAGCGTTTGTACACCTTTTTCACGGTAAAACACAAGCACTTTTTCAAGCATTTTGAAGGCCATTTTTTAATCCCTGTAAAGGAAGAAATACAGCACAGATCAAAAGAAGATTTTAGTTGTTGTTGACTTTGATGACTAAAATAAAGTCGCTATCTTGCTGCTAACACATACTTTGTGCTATTTTACGCTGTTCCTACCTCATCATCTCATCAGCTGCACCGCTTATAATAATAATAATAATAATTTCCTTTGTATTGTCATTCTTTGTAACAATGTACACAGAACGAAATGTCGATACACCGGACCCGTTGTAGCGAGCCGATGCAGCCGCAGCAGGGTCGCGGGGATGCTGGAGCCCATCCCAGCAATCATCGGGCAGTGGGCAGGGGACACCCTGGACTGGTTGCCAGCCAATCGCAGGGCACACGGGGACAGACAACTCACTCGCTCAGTCTCACCTAGGGACAATTTGGACCGGCTAATTCACCTGAAATGCATGTTTTTGGAATGTGGGAGGAAACCGGAGTGCCCGGAGGAAACCCACGCAAGCACGGGGAGAACATACAAACTCCGCACAGTAAGGCCGGGAGCTGGATTTGAACCCACTCAGGAGGTTCCCACGACCTCAGAACTGTGCCGCACACGCGCTAACCACTGCGCCGCCGTGCTGCCCCTGTTCCTACCTATGATAAACTATTTGTTGTGACAATAGGCTGATATAAACTGACATGATTTCTGCCGTTCTGCCTCAACAATGCACACGTAGCTTGGATACGTCACACTTTTTCTGTGTTTAATAACACGGAAAGGGCTCTATAAGTGTTGGGCAATAATTAAGTTCAATACGGGAGAGGAAAAAAAAAGAAAGAAAGTACTGTAAATGTTAAAAACAGAAAAATGAGCCAAATTTGAACTTATTCCAATTACATTGATTGCTCCGAAACAGAGTGCATTCAATTCTTTAATCTCAGAGACTGATGATCTTTTGCTTTTTGTTTTACTTAGAATTCATTTAAATGTGTTTTTGTGTCTTTCAGATGATCTATGTCTAAATTGCTTAAGATAGAATTTTAAATCATTAGTTTTTTGCATTTCATTATTTATTTATGACACTGAAGAGTCAATATTTTATTTTTTATTTTGTTGTTTTGCAGTTTCAAGGATTTTCTGATGTTGTGTGACTTTAAATCTGTTAAGTGTGTCAAACATTGTTTTGTATTTTACTATTATTTTTGTATGTGTTTTTCGTGAATCCCTGCAAAACATATGAAATACCTAATTATAAAATAATTTGGTTCACAATGTTTTATTATTATTGATAATATATAATTAAAACAAAAATTTAAAATCTAAGGAGCCGTCTCTTCTCTCTGAGCCAAGCCAAAAAAATCAGGTTTTCTAAATAGAGCAGTCCTCTTGGCTGCAAACAGTAGGGGTGCGGTGACAATTCACATGACAACGGCATAAAAACAAGCAGCGAGAGCAGGCATGTCAGCATCATTTTCACGCACTTATTCCAAATGTTACTTCATTAACAAGAAACATGGCAATGGCAACAATTTCAAGCATTAAATCATTTTCCTGACCTTGAAACCTCAATATTAAAATCCAAGCATTTTCAAAGATTTTAAGCACCTGTATGAATCCTGAAATCAACTGCAGAGAAATAATTTGAATTCCAAATGTGATAATATTGTGTGTTAGTCCTCACAGATGATCCCGGATGGTCCACACACATGCCTTTCCATGCAGCGGTCACAAGCCCGCCCGGACGCCCCAAACGTGCAACGGCACTGGCCGGTGACGGGGTGGCACGGCCCGGGCAATGCACCCCAGGGGGAACACTTACACTCCTCGCATCGACCTCCGGGTGCCCGAGGGTTACCGTGGTAACCGGCAGAACACCTAGACATGAAAAGAAAAAAATAACCGACATTTTATCCTCATCATTTACGATTGGATCTATTTTTTCCCATTTACCGTTCACAGTATTTTCCTTCATATCCATCAGGGCAGGCTGTGCAACGGTAGTCGTCGTAGCCTTCATTGACACAGATTGGACTAAAACTGGACAAGAAAATAACATTTCAGTTCATGAGAGACAATAAAAGGGAGCGTCGAAACACGTACTTGTTGGCGGGATTGGTTAGGGGGCAGGCGCAAGGTTTGCAGTCATCACGGAAACCTCGGACCACACCGTAGAAGCCGGGAGCGCAGCGTTCGCAGTGGTCACCTTCGGTGTTGTCTTGGCAATTCTTTGCATACAAATACAAATTATAATACATGATATAAGATAGATGCAAACATCCTTTATGAGTCTGATACCATTTCTATTCCAATCTTAGAATAATTATTTAATAATTATTTAGTAAAATAGAAAAAAAAAACACTTTTTCGACCCTGACTCCCGCCTCTTCCATTTTTGCTCCTGTTTCTCTTTGGCTCCGACCTGTTTTGATTCCGACCATGTCTGCTCTCCCGTCCTGGCTCACGACTCATTTTTGATCCCGACTACCTCTACTCTCCCGTCCTGGCTTAGGACTCGTTTCCGACCCGGACCATGCTTTGCTCTCCCGGTCCCGGCAACCAACCAGTTTTTCCGTCCCTGACACTAGCATCGTTCATTACGGAAGATCCACTTCCGTATAAGGATCACAATCTGAGTGCGACAGCGGCCTCCTTCCCGCGTCTAGCGAGCACCGGATCGCGGGCGCTGCCCTTCCTCTCTCTATCTCAATAAACTTGTGAGAAACGTTACGCAATTGGGTTCTGTTTCCGTTCTGGTCCTGACAGATACAGGTCTCGTTTTGAAGATATTGGTCATAACAACCAATGCCAACTGCAGCTATTTTTGTCTTCAAATAAAAAACTGAAAGAATAAAAGATATCTAAAAATTGGGCTTTTTTTATATTAACTTGTGGGACACTAACAATTAGTTATTCTTAAGCAGTCACGGATACAAGTCATCCATACCAATACTTCAAAGAATTATCCCCTCTCCCAAAAAAAAACAAATTAAAATATTTGTTATTTTTACACAATTCTATCAAGATATAAGTGCATTAAATTCATATCTAAGTTGTACGATGTGATAATCAACATTTTGGAACGAAATTGTATTTCCCCAGTGATTTAAGATCTTGTATTAGTATTGATAGACACACGCCGTTGCCCGTCAATGCCGATATCGGGCTCATCTCTGAAGAGCGGGATGGCACTTTACACCGTAAAACAACGGCAACAAGATGAAGGTGCTGTATCTGAGTCAGGTCGGGGGGTTCTCCTGCTACTGGTAACTATAGAAAAAAATCATATTTGTTGTATTGAGGGAGCAAACCCCTACCCCCCAAAAAACCCACCCTGGGGAGGGATTAATGTCCCTGGAATCCCCTAGACTGTCCACCCACAAAAAATCAATAGGTAATACTGCATTCTTAATTCTTTTTGAGAATAACTACAAAGGAAAGACTATGGAAAAATGGTATACTGCTTTATGTCGTAGTAATGGAATTAGTATATGTTTGCTAAATAACAGGAGCAATTCCTAATCTCCTCCCAGATTCATGACTTGTTGCACCGTTTTCATTTCGTTCAAATGAGAGTTTCAATCAGCTGCGACAGGAAGTGGCATTTCCATTAACTTCCTGTGTTCCTCGTTACTGCTAATTACCTCAGAAACAAACTCGTTTAATGTTTTCAATTCGGCTCGCTCGGTTAGAAAATTCTAATGATGCCGTTATGGAAGCCGCAATAAAAATGGGCAAAGGAAAAGGGAATGGCTCAGAGGCGGAACAGCACTGGAAATAAAACGAGTCTAAGGGGAACATGAAAGGACCGAAGAAAATTGATTTTAGAGAACAAAATGAACAGAACTAAGGATATAATTATGCTTAAAAAATAGTGACTTAGGTTGCTTTCACCACCTTACAATATACAACATGTTTAAACTAATAGTCTAAAAAAGGTGAAAAAAATATACCGTCAATTCCGGACTATAAGCCGCTACTTTTTTCCCAAACCTTCAACCCTGCGGCTTATTTAGTGATGCGGCCAATTTATGTAATTTCTCTAACAGCCGCCAGCGGCGCTCAAATACAAAAGGTAAGATTTAGACCGGTGGAATATATGCGCCGAGGAAGACTGCAACTTCTTAGCTTGTGCAAAAATTAAATTAGCGTAGACATATCCTCATCATGCAAATAGCAAAAAGAAAGGCACATGACGTAGCTTTCAAGCTAAAAGCAAACGAGCAGTCCGATTAAGAAGGAAACAGAGCTACTGCACGTAAACTTCACTTTGCGAGCGTGTTGCTAGCGTATTTTTGATTAAGGGCGCATGGGCGGACTTCTATATGACAAAGACTCTTTCTCATACTGGGGAAGACGATTTTGATGACATCAGTTATAAAGAGGAAGACGAGGACGGTTTACCGTGGTTTCTACAAGCCCGGTATGTTTTTTTAACAGACCCGTTTACTGTATAAAGCGTGTTCCTAGTAGCGTTTTGCTACCCTTCACAGGCACTGTTTGGGATAAAAGCTATAATATTATAATTGAAGCTTTGAAAACTCTCTCGGTGTACCGTCTTTCTTTGTAAATATGTGTAACCGATGTATAATATGTATTTGCACCTGAATATTTTTGTAATGTAATGTTATTTGAGGCACTTATTCTGATATGTTTTGCGAACTTAAAAAAAGGGGCGGAGCAAACGCCGTCTGACAGGAAGTGGGGTTAAGGTGAGAGAGACCTGTTGTCGCGGCGGACAATAGTGGATATATATTTTTCCCACCCTTACCTTTGGAAATATAGACTTTTTTCCTTGGATTAGTTTTAACGGGCACCCGGACTCTGCAGGTCTGCATCAAACCTTAAGTACCGGTATAATTTTCGGTTCATTTTGCCGGCTGTGGTTTTTGGACTGTGTACTTTATATTCATTTACAATTGCGGGACTCAAAGCCGGGTTTGGGCTAATTTTGTGATTGCGTTACACGTTTTAATATAGGCGCATGCGGCCTATATACAGGTGTGGCTTGTGTAAGTACAAAATCGGTTTTCCTCTTAAGATGTGGTGGGTGCGGCTTATAATCAGGTGCGCTCTATAGTCCGGAATCTACGGTTTATATTGTTCTGTTAGAAAAACCTTTTGCTTCTATTTGTTTTGTTTTGCTCTATTTTTTTTAACTGATTTGAATGTGAAAAGAGACAACTCAAACTACGAGGAGCATTATAATCTGGTATGGTAGAATATTTGCGCATTATATAAAAATACATACGGCATACCTAAAGTAAAAAGTAACTACAATATGCACAATATCTGCCTTTTGACATACCAGATCATTTGCTTCATGTTAAAACTGATGAAAGTAAAAAAAGTGCAACATTATATCTTCAATATTTAACATCTTAGATAATTATGTTTTCAGGAATTTAGTCATATAATGGATCAGAGAGTGCTGGTTCCCAGCCATTAAGAATGTGAGGCTGACGACAGCCAAAAAAAAAGTGCTCTGCAAACCTTGCTCTCAGCAACAGTCAACCAGGGATAATGGATCGCGGCCACAATTGAGCATTTCATTTTAGGTGGGTGGAAAATGCCATTTGCCAGTACCTGCTCTCAACAATACGGGACTGGGAATAATGGATCACAGCCATACAAATGCTGTTCATGTTTGGCGTAAATACAGTAATGGTAAAAAAAAAAAAAAAAGGCTCAACAATAGTGAGCTCTGGCCATCCCTGCCAACAGGAATATGCGATCAGGATAATGGATTGTGGCCGCATGAATGAAGTTAACTTTTTGGTTTACAAGGCAGAAGGCTCAATAGAAATGCGCTCTGCTGGTTCCCACTCATAGCAATATGATATCGTGGAATATATTACAGAATTGTTCTTTTTATTTACTGCATTTTACTGTTGTTTTTGTTTTAAAAACTTTGTATGAAGTGAAGATAGTGGAAGACACAAAAAATACAAACTTAATTCCTTTGAGATTTAAATTGTGTTGACTCATTCACTACCAATGACGACTTAAGACGTTGAAAATCAGTTCTGAATTATGTACCAGTGACAGATTTAGACATCAATCCGCCACTTAACAAGGCTGGCTATGAAGGAACTGCGCATGAAGTAATTGAGTTAAGCACAATTTAGTTATGTTCAAAATTCATCAAATGCTTTTGACTTTAACTCACTCCATACTATTGATTTAAAAGAACGTCAAAAATATGTCCTACATTGGGTGCGATTAATACCTTTAGATGTCAAAACTTAATTTTCCATTTACAGTCAATGGGTTGAATCAAGCCTTTAGTGGCACCTTCCCATATGTTCAGCACATTTATCCATCCATCCATCCATTATCTGCACCACTTTTCCTCAGTAGGGTCGCTGGGGTGCTGGAGCCCATCCCAGCTATCTTCAGGCAGTAGGCAGGGGACACCCTGAACTGTTTGCTAGCCAGTCGCAGGGCACACAGGGACAGACAATTAGCTCGCTCATTCACACCCTGGGACAATGTGGACCGGCCAATTAACCTGACATGCATGTTTTTGGAATGTGGGAGGAAACCGAAGTGCCCGGAGGAAATCCACGCAAGCACAGGGAGAACATGCAAACTCCACACAGGAGGTTCTCATGACCTCAGAAGTATGCCGCACACGCGCTGACCACTGCGCCGCCGTGCGGCCCTCAGGACATTTAGTTTCTCATTTTTGGAAGGAAAAGTGTAGTGAACATATCGGATATTGCCGCAAAAGCTATAATTAAACCTACTTAGATGGAAAATTGATGTCTTCAACAGTCATTGGCACTTAATTCAGAAGTGATTTTTTTGTCTTTACTCATCATTGGTATCAAATGAATTAACTTAGGATCTTTTTTAATCAATTTTGGTTCAAATTTTTTGGAATTATTTTTATTAACCATTTTTATTGCAGTCTTGATCAAAGGGTAAAAATCAATTCTTAAAAACAGTAAAATAAGGACAATAAAACAATTACAAAAATAAACAACACTAGCAAAATTATATACCGACAGAAAAAGAAGAATTTTCTCTTTAAAAAACAATTTTATTTCAATACTTGGGGTGGGTTAACATCATTTGTTTATTTGTGTTTTAAGTGTGAATTCACACAAAGGGGAACAATACAAAACTTTTAAAGTGAACTTCGTGCTCTCTTGAACTACTTTTGGGTGCCGATCAAGAACGACAGACTGGCGGGAAATATGAATAAACCGGGGCTTGTTAATTATAGCCGGGCTAATTAAACTTTTTTTCCTCAGGCTCATGAACGTCTCATGCGTTACCTGGCATATGGAGGAGTCGGGGTCACAGGTGGTAGAGTGGCCGCTGCACTGGCACTGAACGCAGCTGCCCATGCCCGCAGCAGTGGGCACCCTGGAGGCCGTAGCAGATGAAGCCGAGCCGCTGCGGAGGCGGTAAAAACCTGCCGCGCATTCCTGCATAGAAAACAGACAGAAAAAACAAGAAAAAAATTAAGAAAACGAGTGCTGTTGATTGATTAGAGTAATAAATCTCATTTTTCTATAGCAAATTGCATATACAAAACAAATAAAACATGAATAATGTTGTTTCACTTGGAAGTGTTTTGTTACAGTACATGTTTATGACATTAACATCAATAAAAAGTTAATTACCGTATTTATTCGTGGAGAACACACAGATTTTCACCCCAAAAATGAATCCAAATATCGCTGACCACAATAGCAAAACATTGGTCGCAACGGAAATCGATCCCCGGGGTGGTAATCCACCTTCCAGGATGACCAGGCTGCAATAGATTTTGCATTGGGTAACAATATACAAAACATTGTGTGTGTGTGCGTGTGTGCGTGCGTGCATGCGTGTTTGCGTGTGTGTGTATGTATGTATGTATGTATATACCGGAGCCAGATTCCTCTAGTGGGGTGAAAAACACACTCATATGCTTGACTCCTTCTGGGAGTTAAAATATAGTCAATAAAAAATCATGGGTGATATGTAATTTTGTCCTAAAAGTCCATGACAGCAATGATGCCTCGAGCCTGTAATACAAACTACTGGACCACCAGTGAAACAGCAGACATTTGAAAAGGCTTTCGACCTCATCTTATTATCACACTATTTTTACTCAGTGCCATTCGTCTCTAGTACCATAAAGATAGTGTGATGATGAAATCTGATGCCGTTTCATGTGTCATGTACACTACTGGTGGTACGGATTCGGCGTGCGCACAGCAGAGACCTGTGTTTAATACCTATCCCATCCAACCACAAAACTTGAACATAGAAAAAGCTAAACAAAATTTTATACTGATTTCTAATCAAGAATTAGAAGTGCATATTTACACGGGAGCACATTATGTATGAATAAATACAGTACATTCCGAAAATAAATGTACACTTTTAATTATATTGAAAACAAAAATTTAATTCAACTCCTTTACAAACCAGGTTGCACAAAGAGCATTAACGCCCTCTATTTTAGCCTAAATTTGAAATGTCGGGGCACATTTGAATGCACCGAACACTGTCAGTGTTTATGGCCTATTTGTGGCCGGTTGCTAGCACAAAGAACAGAGTAAGACATCTGAACAAATGTTGCCAACCACTCATGTTAACAACTAGCCGCATTGGAAGGGATGTTTAACTGCAAGCATTTACAGGCTTCGCGATTAGACGCCAATGCTAAAGCAGGGGGTCACGGAAGTGAGGCCAGTGAGCACCTGGTTGCCCCCGAAGAGCACCTGAGTAGCCCTCGTACTGACTCTGAAAACAGCTCACCATTGATGGATCAATGTGATTTTAATTTTATTTCTAACTGACATTATGTTTTAGTGGTTGACTCAGCATATTTAAACCCTACTTCTAATTATAAGCAGATAATCCTGTTACGTACAGAAAGGACAGCGTCATCAAGCACGCGTACCAAAACTTTTGAGAGCATTTTAGACTGGATGCGGAAAATAAAAAGACTATTTGCAAAGTTTGCAAAGCAGAACTTGTGTATAATGGCAGTACTTCGGTGATGCACAACAATTTAAAGAGAACAGGTAAATAGTTTAACAGTCTTACTAGACTCAGTAAGATTTTAAGTAACATTCAAGCAATATGGTTTTCAAGGTCAGTCTCATCTCCAAAGAGCGGGATGATGCTTTACACCAACAGCAATGGCAACCAAAGAGGAAGGTGCTGTGTCTTAGTCAGATCAGAAGAATTATACTGCTACTGGTGACCATGGAAACCAGTACTATCTGTTTCATGATACCCCCCAAAAATGGCCTGTAGTGGGATTGTTGCCAACAAGCTGTACTTGCCCAAGACACACCACAGGGAGTGCTGCCCCGACGGCCTGCCCATTTAAGAGATCCCTGAACTGTGAATAACATAGAAAACCATGGTAACAACATGATATGTTGTTATTTTACAAATGCATAGCAAACAGGTAGCCCATTTGCGCTAATCAGGTAGCCCCCAGTTGATGACGCCTTTGCTAAAGGCCATGTTAGCATTAGCATCTTGTTCTTCTGAAGCTTTCTTTGCAAACAAGGGTACATGAAGATTAATGTGTTTTACTGACAGCAATGAAACCCTCGTAAAGCCTCAACATTTTTATTCTTCATGTGTTCACTCTCTCAGTCATTCTAAAAATTATACAGGAAGTGGCGCGGTGCACAAACAACGCTATTCGCAGGCCCGCGATTATCCTAAATTGCTATTTCTCGAAGCGACTGTTGACCTCGGCTTTCACGCATGCAGCCAATTACGGGTGATTCCCCTCAGTGACTCTTCAACACACAAAAGCACGCACACGCGTGAGGTGACTCTACGTCCTCGCGTGTTCAGCAATAATTAATGAAGTCCTTTTAAAGAGCCATCTGCTCCCGCCGTTCGCGCTAAACGCCCATTTTCCCAATACTTTCATAATGACGGCAACGACAAATGTGACATCCATCTGGTGGCGAAAATCTCGACCAAAAACATGGCTGAGCATCTATCGATGCCTTCAAAGAGACTACTGTTTAACTCGTGTTTAACCCTTGTTGCATGTAAGTACATATTATGTACATTTTCATTTTGTTTGTATTTTCAACCAAACAGTAAGCAATGAAAAGTAAACACTTGGGAGCTCAAATTCCTTCCAGGCTGTGAAAACGTATAGATGTTCAAAATGTAATTGTGCAGTGATTTATATGTTATTGCAATTAGGAGCCAGACAGATACTATACACAAAACATGCTATGTACTTTATTTGGATGTATACTTCCATTATATTTCATAATGTTTAATTTATCATCAACCTGGTGTATTCAGGGTTTGTACACCCTTTTCATGGCCAACTCAAGCACATTTAAGGACGTTAAAAACAAATGTCAAAAGAATGAGAGCCTAAACCTTACCTCAATCCCCAACTCTAGCCCCAACCTTATTTTGGAACCTTAACATTGGTTTAAAACCCTAAATTGCGGCCCAAACACTATTTCTACATTTAACCCTAGCTGTATCCCGAACCCTAACCCTGTTTCAAACTTTAACCCGTGCTTTAAATCTATTTGGAACCCTACATTGAGTTTATAACCCTAACATAGTGTTCAAACCCTAGTTTCTAGCCCAAACCCGGTTTCAAGCAGTAACCGTGGCTCTAAACCCATTTTGGAACCCTAGATTGAGTTTAGAACCCTTACATCGAGTTCAAACCTTAGTCCTTAGCCCTTACCCGTTTTAGAACATTAACCCTAGCTCTAAACCTATCCTGGGACCCAAGATTCAGTTGAACTTATTTTGGAATTATACATTTAGTTTAGAACGGTAACATGGAGCTTAAACCCAAACTCCTAGCGGTGACCCAGTTTCAAATTGTAACCCTAGCTCTAAACCTATTAAAAAACCCTATATTCAGTTTAGAATCCAAACATGGAGCTCAAACCCTAGTTCCTAACCTTAACCCTGTTTCAAATTGTAACCTTAGCTCTAAACCTATTTGGAACTCAACATTCAGTTTAGAACCCAAACATGGATCTTAAACCCTAGTTCCTAGCCCTAACCCTGTTTAAATTGTAATCATTGCTCTGAACCGATTCTGGAACCCTACATTCATTTGAGATCCCTAAAATGGAGATCAAATCCTATTTCCTAAGCGTAAACCTACACGTAACCCTAGCTATAAAGTCCAGCCCCAACCCTATTTTAGAACTGTAATTTCAATTTAATACGCTTTTAATGAGCCTAAACCTTAGTTTCTAATCCTATATCTCTTTTGGAACCATAAAATAAGTTTAAAACACTTATTTGAAGCCCTGTGGTGAGGGACCCTCTCCTTGTGACAGGTAAGAGAATTCTCCCACCGTGGTCCGCTGCGTGTCGTAGGAGGCGACTAAAGTGGAGGGAGCGAGGGGTCTGGGGATCTTCTCCTCTCTATCTCTACTCCCCAAGAGACAGCGAGGCAAAGAAAGGGGGCGGGAGACCAAAAGGTCACGCAAACCCAAGTTATAGGGTCAGTAAATGTAAGAGGATGTGGAAGTAAAGCGGCTGAATGGAAGAAAGAGGAGATCGGAAGAATGATGACTAAAAGGAAGGTTGATGTGTTAGCCTTGAGTGAAACAAAGATGAAAGGAAAGGGTGAATCACAGATTGGAGGTATGTATGGTAGAAAGTTACGGGTGGACATGCTAGAGAAGGAGTGGCTGTGCTTGTGAGTGAAAAAGCAAAGGAAAAACTGGTGGAGTGGAAAGAGATATCTTCCAGATTGATGGGGGTGAGGTTAAAGTGGGGTGCAGAAGTATGGATGTTTATATGTACATATGGACCTGGTTCAGAAAGAAGCACCGTGGAGAGAGAGGAGTTCTGGAAGGATTTGTCCGACCGTGTGGCAAGTGCGAAAGAAGGGTTGAAAGTGGTAATACTAAGTGACCTGATTGCTAGAGTGGGTGATGGAACGGTTGAAAATGTGATTGGTAGATATGGAGTATCAGGAAGAAATGAGAGTGGGAAGAAATTGATTGAGTTATGTGTGGAAAATGAGTTGGTGATTGGAAATATATTGTTTAGAAAAGAGGGACGTGAATAAGTATACCTTTGTCAGAGTGGATGGTGGTGAGATGGTGGACAGAGCACTGATGGATAATGTAGTGGTTAGGAAAGGGATGTTAAGTAGATTGTTGGATGTGCATGTTTACAGAGGTGAAATGAGTGGTAAGTCTGATCATTTTTATGTGGAAGGAACACTGAGAATTCATGTACATCTATCTATCTACCTAACTATCTATCTCTCTATCTATCTATCTTTCTATTTTTTTATTATATGTTAACAAAAAAGTAAATGAGTAAAATAATTGCCCAGTTGCCATGATCACTAAATTAATATACTGAGCATTAGGGGAATGACCAGTAGATAACTTTGGGATATGTCAGTAGTACCTCTTTTCCTTGGGAATTCTTTCACCTACTACCATTGTGACTAACAATACAAAGCTTTGTGATATTTGAGGTATTATTATTGCCAGTGTTATGAGTTACTGAATAGATTAAGCATTATATATATGTATATGCAATGTGCATATATATACGTATATACAATTTATATTACAATTGTTTATTTTTTTTAATCTGTGTTGTTGCAGAGGAGACATCCAAGACAGTTGCATCAAACTAAGGAGGACACCAGACGATCTGAGATGAATGGACAGCGTAGTCAATCTGAAGATGGCCAAGAGGTCTGGCATCCTCCCTCCAAACAGGTAAAACTTGGACTTGGAAACAACACATCCCAGAGTGCTGTCAGTAGACTGATATTTGACTTGGTGATTGATGACGTTCAACCTTTCTCCTTGGTTGAGCAGCCTTCATTCAAAAAGTTCATAGAGGGAATCAGCGGTGGCAAAACAGTCATTTGCAGAAAGACACTAGTGCAGCGTATAGAGAGGGAATTTGCTGTCATGAAAGAAAACTTGACTGCAACACTTAAGAAAGTGTCATATGTGTGCACAACAGCAGACTTGTGGACTGCACACAACAGAAGCTTTTTGGTATGACATGCCACTGGATCGAGGATACTCTTGAGAGGAAGTCAGCAGCACTGGCCTGTGCACGAGTGAAGGGACGGCATACTTTTGATGTCCTTGCAGCAAAAATCAGTGAAACACATGCAGACTATAAGTTGCAGCACAAAGTAAGGGCCACAATTACAGACAATGGGAGTAACTTTGTAACGCTTTCTGAGAATTTGAAACAAGTGAGGGGGCAGCACCGGATGACTTGGATGATGGAATTAGGTTCTTGGATATGGACACAGCTCTGGAGGTGGAGATAGATGAGGAACCTCCCTCCTCATCAACGGTGTGCAGCGCACACACTTAACTTGATTGCCATCAATGAGGTGGATAAAGTAGCATCAAAAGGACCGTCCAGGAAAGTGTATCGAAGTGCAATGGGAAAGTGTGCTTCTATATGGAACAAAGCACATCGATCATCAGCAGCTGCAGAAGTCGTGCAGGATGTTGCCAGTATGAGAGTTACGGTTCCATGTGTCACAAGGTGGAGCTCTGAATATATGACCATTGCCAAACTGACTGAACTTACAGAAGATCAGCTGGGAGACATCTGCTCAAGACTCGGTGTGTCCAGGCTGAACCCTCATGAGATGACTTTTCTCAGGGAATATGTAGCTGTCTTACAGCCACTTGCTCAATCCATTGATCTTCTACAGGGGGAGAAAAAGTGCTATCTGGGGTTCTTCATTCCAACAATCTTAAGCCTCAGATCTAAGCTCTCTGAGAAGGAGCCACAAGTGATGTACACAGCACACAACTATTGCAGTCATTGATGCAATTGATCATCGCTTTGGTGCCATGCTAAGCAGCCATGATGCAAAAATGGCTACAACTACCATGCCAAAATTCCGCATGTGTTGGCTTCCTGTTGAGAAGAAAGAGGATATGTGCAAAACAATGGTTCAGGAGGCAAGCTCTTTGGAAAATGGGAAATCTCCTGCAGCTGCAACAAACACCATTTCTGACACTGATGGATCAGATGAAAATTTTTTTGTGTTTGGGAAGAAAAACAGGACTGACAAGAGCACAGCAGAGGAAGAGGTTCGGAGGTTCCTTGATGATACCGTTAAGACCATGGACTCCCTGAATGCATTTCCTTTGGTTAAGCAGCTCTTCATGAAGTACAATACTACGCTGCCTTCCAGTGCTCCAGTTGAACGCCTTTTCAGTTATGGTGGAAATGTACTTACCTCATCTCTTAGTAGAATGTCTGATGACAACATGGAGCAAGTCCTCCCCCTTCGTTATAACAGAAAGTTTTGCCCAAAGCTCAGTTTTGATTTAATATAAGACTACAGTTGGGCTGCACATTTCCTGCTAATGTTGTGACTCATCCATTTGCAGGTAACTTGTACCCGTTTTTATACTCATTATTGTTTTTATTTCTATTTTTTCATATACATTAAAAAAGGATGATGTTGGTTAAAATTCAGACGAAAGAAAAATATGTTGAATCCATTGTAAACGTTAAAAATCCACTATACGATCTCTTGTTAAAAGTATCTTGTTAAAATGTAAAGATGTAAAAATGTATTGTGATATTCTAAAATGTATTTTCTGTAAAGTGAAAAGAAAGCGTTTTGATATGCTTTGTTGGCAGTCTTACAAGAGAGAACTGCAATGAGATCAAAGAGATCAAAGCCAACAGAAAAGCTAATGTTGTGACTCATCCATTTGTAGTAACTGTAATAAAAACCTCATCATCCCATCCAGCGTGAATGTGGATCTTTGGTGGGACACGTACACCGCGGTTACATTGGTTAGTTCTTTGTTCCTTTGTGTCTTTGTTTCCTTATCCTCACTGTAAATGTGTAACTGGAGTCGTCCAATTTCGTTGTCACAGCATATCCCATGTTGTAACAATGACAATAAAGGCACATTCTGTTCTATTCTATTCTATTCTACCTCCTACACACTAGTTCTGTAAATGTATAAGCAGCAAATGTTCCTTTTGCCTTACTTTATCTTCTTAAATTGTTTTCGATTCTTAAATTCGTTTTGATTGTCCTTTTATTTCATTTTTGAAAATTCAGAAAGCACACCTGATTTGTTAAACATGGTGCGAAGGACTTAAGTATGAGAATTTGGTGTTCACTACATAAGAAATATACTTTATTTCTGTATAAGAGTTGTATATTGTGGGTGCCCTTAATCTATATAGTAAACTTAAAAAGAGCACTTCGTGTTTTGTTACCAGACTATTTCCATTTGGAATTTTGCTTTAGGCCCATACTTAGCTGTATTTACTTAATGGTGTGAGTGCTAGATGAACGACTAAAGTAATATTTTTGTGTTCACTGTACAAGGAGCAGACTTTATTTCTATTTTGTATACTGTGCTGTAAGCCTATGCTTTTGATTTAAACTCAAAAGCACCTGCTTGAATTTACATTATGGTGTTCAATATCTTTCACTTGCTTGGAATCTTTGTTGAAAATTTAGAAAGTGAACACTTTGTGTGTTTAAAGCAATATTGTGCTCTTAATTCATAATGTGAACTAAAACAGAGCGTATTTTGGCTGCAATGTGAGAGAGAAAGGTTTTTTTTTGCTTAATAAACTAAACTATGTGGTTAAGATTTGAGCATTTTCTTTGTAGGACTACAAGCAACTACCTGACCTTGGTTTCCTCTATTTCTTTCACAAGGTTACACTGTTGATTTGTCTTACACACAATTTAGTAATTTTATTTATATTTAGTTTCTTTTGTCTTTTGGTATTGGAGTAATCCAAAAGTGATTGAAAGTAATCAAGTTACATTACTGTAATATTATGGTACTTGGATTACGTTACTGACTACATTTTTCAACAGGTAACTAGTGACTGTATCGGAATACATTTTCAAAGTAACCCTCCCAACCCTGGTGATTGAATATCCAAGCTTGTTTCTTAGCGAGGAAGAACAGATGGCTCAATTGAATGCATCACCATGAATTTCATTGACCCTTTGTCACAGGTTATCTGAAAACGTCAAAAATCAGGAAAACCTATACAAGATAGTGGAGCATCTGCAAAAAAGAGAGGAAAATAAAATAAAATGTTAAAGTAAATAGAGTAAAAGGGAACAAAAGTATGAAAATAAATAAAGTCAGTATTGGAATTTACCATGGAAAGTCAACAAAAATGATGATCCGGACTGATTGCATATGTTACAATATCCAATAGTACTTTAACACTATAACGCTAGGAATAATTGTTACAACTTCATTGTTTTCTAATTGTGATTCTCTTGTTGGTATGTCACACCACCGAGGAGGAAGCTGTCGGTTAAAGATGGTCAGGATGCAACGTTGCTTCCGGATTTTGGGCTACATAGAAGCTGAGCGTGATGCCTGCTGGAATTGTCTCTGATTCCGACATCTGACTTGATGACACCCGATGTTGTATGAAGGAGCATGGTCTTTGAAATGTTCAAGGGGAGGTGTCGACGCCAAATGCCAACATCAACATATGCTTTATTCATATTTTACCATGTATGAATCAACCATCAACATTTTGCAATATATAATTCCAGTACTTAAAAAAAAAGGGGGGGACTAGTGCATGGTTTGATGGTATGTTCAAGTCAATGTTTGAAGTGTCGGATATTTTTAAGCAAAGCGTTAACAATAAAGTTAAAATTAATCTATTACAGCAAGCTGATGCGCTGCTAGCTAAGAATACAATTCGGGTCATTATGTCCGTGTTTTAAAAAAATACAGCTATGATTGAGTATAATTTACCTTTACTCTGTATTTTTCTTGGATTTCATTTTTCTGGTTGTTTATGTTTACCTGATTGGACGTGTCGTAGATAAACTCCCAAGGGGAGGATATATTGTGGAAAGTAGAGGCATTTTGGAGGGTACGTGACTGACAGGACTTTGGCCATGTCAGGACGTCCCCATTTGTTTGCTTAACTGATAGGAATTTGTCTGGGTCGCGGCGACTCGAATCAAGCGCCCGACTGGAGAAAAAACAACACGTCACTGCTGACGAACACAGTAAGAAGGCCACTGTCGCCCGAACAACTTCGGAACACGACTGAATGTTTGGATGAAATAAACAACGTGTTCCCCTCTCATTTCGACTCTCTCTGCTCTCTTGTATATGTTTTGGGGCGTCCTGCTCCGAGATTACTTTACCCCAAAAATATTTTCTAAATGTATTTTTGTCAGTGTTAACCCTATTCATACATTACGTTTTTCAAGAAACATGTTTAGCATTTGGGGTGATGCACATTGGCAATCTTTCAATAGAGCGTATGCTTGCCTACCGTTCTTCTGAGATTTGTATCTCTTTGATCAGCTACAAAATCTTGATTAAGTAAATACGACCGAGCACAACAGCTAAACAATCTAACACATTTGGTCCGGGGATAGCCGGAGCCTAAAATTTTTTTGGGGGGAAATAAGTCATGGAATAATAATTTTGCCTCACCTCACAGGACAGTCCTGAGTATCCAAGTGGACATTCGCATTGTTCGATTTGGTGGGCTTTTTCACTTTCTCTTGTTGGAGTGCCTGTTTCTGCCACCGTCAGACTTATCTCAGAAATACTGTGAGGGACACAAAGCATTTTTAAACTGGATAATAATATATTTTTAATATTGTTGTCAATTACCGGCTGTGCCTCATCTGGTTTCCATGTGACGCCTTGATGAGGATGTAGTCAACATAGAACAAAACATCCATAAAGTCCTGGCGCGTCATTGCTCGTCCATCTGCGCGTCTCCATTCATGCTGTAGATGAAAATGGTTAATTATTACACAGGGATTGTACACCTTTGCAATGGTGCAATTCAAGCACTTTTCAAGCATTTTCAAGGCCAGCTTTTCAATTTTTCAAAAGAAGAAATCCAGCGCCAATAAAAAGTTTTTTTTTCCATTTGATGAATAAAATAAAGTTCCTATTTTGCCTCTGGCACATAACTTGTGCTATTTTGAGCTGTTCCTATCAATGATCTTTTTGTGTCAATGGGCTGCTATAAATTGACATGAATTATGCCATTCTGCTTCAACGATGCATGCGCAGCTTGGCTACGTCACTCTTGTTTACAAACATGAAAAGGGTAATAACTGAGCTCAATTTAGAAAACAAAAAAGAAAGTACTGTATGTATAAAAAGCAGAAATAAATGGCCAGATCTGGACTAATTTTAGTGATATTAACTGCTCTGAAGCAGACTGCTTTCAATCTTTTAATCTGCAAAACTTGTGCTTTTCGTTTTAATTTAATTTATATGTTTTGTGTTTTTCAGAGGAGTTATCATTTCTTTACAGAACAGAAGAGTTTATATTTTTAATTCTTATGTTATTGTTTTGCATTTTCAGGGATTTTATGTTGCTGTTCAACTTTAAAAATAAAATTGTTTTGTGTTTCACAATTATTTTTGTACATTTTTTTAATATTTAATTTATATTTCAAGTGTTTTTCAGGGATCCCCATCAAAAATTACGTCATTACTCATTAGTAAATAGTTTGGATCGTAATGTTTTATTAATATTGATAATATATCAATTAAAAAAAACACAAATTCTGAGAAGCCGTTTGGAAGCCAAAATAGGAAGCTCTTCCCTGTTAGCTGTGCTAAAAAAAAGACGTTTTTCTAAATAGAGAAGTGACAATTGGGGGCGATGACGTTTCACATGACAACACCATAATAACAAGCCGAAAGGCTTGTTAGTGTCCTTTCACACTTTTTAAAAAAATTGTCCTTATTATTTGCATGGGCTATAGTGTCAGACTGCCAAGAAATCAGGCAATGGGAAAAATTGCAAGCATTTCCAAGCACTTCGGCCAAAATTAAAGCATTATTCTGACCATTATATAATTCTAGCATGTTTAAGGTTTTCAAGCGCCTGTACAAATCCTGTAGTATCACAAATATTCAAGTTTTAGTCTTTCTAAGCCCGATCTTACCTCTGTCATGTCAATCTCGTGCCGAGTGAGCTGACCCATCTGCAATCCTGTGACGTGGCGTGTCATAACAATGTTGTGGCCGGCGCCGCCTTTCACAATGACCTGGGGCTCGTAGGACGAAGGCCCGGTTTCATCTCGAGCCTCGTAGTAGGCAGCGTACTTCAGCTTCCCACCATATGCAGTGATCTAATCGGAACGCCAATTGACAATCACATCTACAAAGAGCTGATAAAATGAATCCCTACCATGGAACCCCGGAATTGTTGCGGTAGTTTCCAGTAATAAGGCTCAGAGAGAACAGTCGTGACCAGATCTGAGTGTGCCAGGATCTCCGGATGTTGAAAGCTGACTCCGATTTGCGTTTCGACAATGCTACTTTTATCCACCAGGGGAAGCACTGTCTGGTCTGGCCTCAGTGTCAGCTGCAACAGAAGACAAATAGGAACAAGTTAGAAATTTTTTACAACCATAATAACGGTCAGGAACCTTTTTGAACCAAAGCAAACTATTTTTATTTTTTAATACAGGCACACCATATATTTAAGACGACAAAACCACCATACATGCTCTCCAGACAAAAGCTAAGACTTCAGAGCATTTACTTTGATTATTTGATAAAATTCGTTTGATGGTTTGATAAAATTCATGAAATAAAAATGTCAGAGCCTGTGTCCTATATCAGTATACAGTTAATATACCACTTGAAATTGGTCTCTCTCCTGCAGTTACTTAAGATCAGAGTTGGGCACGTTACTTTAAAAAAGTAATCAGGTATAATTACTCAAATTGCCTGATCTGGGTGCCTAGCTGGTGTTTGCAGTTTGTTCTGTGAGTTTTTAATCATAAAGTTTCTCAACAGTTAACATACATTGCTTAATGTGCTTCCATATAGAGGATTCCAGAGGGACAAACATCCAAAACGTTGCCTGTTGGTGTAACACCTTGACTGTAAACTGTAGAAGAGACTGTGCCAAATATATTCTGGTCCGAACAATTTCATTTTTAGAGTTGGTTCGGCTTCTAAAACACTTAAGATTGGAACGACACAGAGGCTATTTGCATTTGTTATATTTTATCTCTGAGCCAGATGTACACATGAAAAGGGCCGAATCTGGTTTGCGGGACATAGGTTCTCGGCCCCTGAACTACACATTTTAAAAGGTGTCTTTTTTGTGGTGGGGATTTGTGGGAGGGATAAAGTGGGCTTTCATCCTCTATGTCTCTTAATTTCTATTAATTTCTTTTAAAAATGATATCATGGGTTCTTTATTGACTGTGGGATACAGACGAGTGTAGTGAACTTCTAAAACAGATAATTCTCATTGTGCTTGTATCTTTTTCTTCTCTTCTCCTATATCCCTGGGGTCCTTAAGTGTTAATATCACAGGACGTGATCTCTATTCAGGGTTCCTACAGCTTCAGGCAAGTTAAACGATGAATAAACTATCTATCTATCTATCTATCTATCTATCTATCTATCTATCTATCTATCTATCTATCTATCTATCTATCTATCTATCTATCTATCTATCTATCTATCTATCTATCTATCTATCTATCTATCTATCTATCTATCTATCTATCTATCTATCTATCTATCTATCTATCTATCTATCTATCTATCTATCTATCTATCTATCTATCTGTCTGTCTGTCTGTCTGTCTGTCTGTCTATCTAAATTTAAGGCGTTTGAAGACTTTTTTAATGCCTTTTAAATCAAATTTAAGACCAATTCGACCAAAAAAAAAAAAAAAAAAAATTAAACAAACAAACCAAAGAAACTCTTATTATGTTTTGCACACACTACATCATGCCTCGTACACATTACCTGGCACAGATCTGGCCTGGCACAGCGAAAAATGATCTTTGGAAAGCCACTTTCTTATTAAATGTACACTTTCCCATGGTTCAACGTAAACATCTCTCTCCCAAGTTGCTATGTGGATTATGCATAATACCTAAGACATATGCTTGCTCTGAAAGGCCCGACTGAAACCACATCACCGTTTTGATAGTTCCATTATTGTGGTCGTGCCATGTTGCCACACAAGTAAATCAGTGAATTACATAAAACGACAAATGATAAATGTAACAACATCTTCTTAGTTTAAACAAATATAAATCTTGTTAATGTGTTGCCGTTTTTAAGACTTTTGAAAATTTGATTTAGCACATTTCAATGCCAATAAAGGCCCTATTTTAATAATAATGAATGCAATGCCTTTCAAGGCTTTTCAAGGATCCGCAGGAACTCTTTCCATTACTCATGTTTCCGATATAGACTGAATGTGTATTGTAAACACATTACTGGGTGGAATTTTTACAAGGAAGAAATAAAAAAATGCTTAACTGGAAAAACAAAAACTTAAATAATTAGATTAATGACTGATAAAATATTAATTAACATCAGTAAAAAATGAATACATAAACAAAGGGAGAAAAAAACATTAAAATGTGAGAAAAAAAATTCTAACACGAAAATATATTTCAAATTTAAAGAAAAAACGTAACTGACAACATAAAATAAAACTAAATGTACATAAAAAGGAAAATGGTGTAAAAAACATTCAAAATATATATTATCTAAAACACATGTATGAATTAAATATTCAATAAACAAATAAAGATCTAAAAATAATAAATGCAAAGGACTCAATGAATTACCTAATAAAGAATCAAAAAAATACATGTGAAAAAATTTGAAAACCATAAAATAAAAATTTATAGAAATCAACTTTTAAATTGCAAAGAAAATTTACACAAAAGATACACTAATAGTAAAACAACAAAATAAATCAAAACATGATCAAAAATAATAAAAAGAATAAACAACATAAACATAAATACATGTATTAATTTATAAATAAAATAATGTCACGATAAACTTGTAAACCATGATTTGAATTAATATAATAACAAGTAAAAATAAGAGTTTACCTTTCATTTTAATCAGTTTTAGGTCACTTGTTCAGGAAAGTATTTTTTTTAATTCATTTCTGTTAAATCCTGTTCTATTTGAATGATGGGGCAAAAAACATCTTGGGAAAAAAAGCGAATTTCAAGGCCAGCATTTTCAACTTAATTACAAATTCATATTTTATTTCCCTTAAAAACTAAATAAATGTAATTACACTGCACAAAGTAGATGCAGATATGTACTTATATCTGGTAAATGCATCAGGCTGATATTAGTCTTTTACTTTTCGAGAACATGACTGTTTCAACATCGTTCGTTATTTGATTTCTTTGGTGCCGAAATTGTCTTGTTGAGCTTCTCAAGTCACGTTCTGCACTAAACAGAGCACCTCCTCACCCACATCCTGATGAGTCCCTGTGCTTCTGTGCAGGAGTGTGTAAGGCCGTAGCAATAACACATGCTGCAGCCAAGCGGATTTTGCAGGGACAGACCGAATGTGTTGGGCTTGCAAAGGTTACAGTTGTCTCCCATCACGTTTACCTAAATAGAACAGGTACAGGTTTATATCGTAGGTGGTCATGACCTAAAAAATAGAATCACACCCATACCTTACAACTGCACTTCCCTGTTCGATCCTCACAGGCACAAATTCCTCGCTCAAGATTACAAGTTTCAGTTTCCGATCCCGCGATGTTACACTCGCACAAGGTACACTGAAAGGAAAGTCACAAAAAACTCAATATGCCATCTGTATGAAAATTATACGTCGAGAGCATTAGACTCACCTGAGGAAAGTCACGGTACCCCATTTGACACTCATTGCATTTCTCGCCTCTGAAGGAGTCGTGGCAGAGGCAGCAACCCGTGTTGATGTTGCACTGCTGCCTCACCGAGCCCACAGGGCTGCAGCCGCACTCCTGGACCCCGAAAAAATTCAGTCGAAATGTGAGAGTCAAGCTCCTTTTGGGGGGCTCTTTAGGTGCCCTTGAACAAGGAATATCTAAATCCAGAGTCGACACTTTATTCATGCAATGGGATTTTATGTGTGCAGAAATATATGATAAAAAACTACTATAAAGTTGTTCAGAATACAGTTACTAAAAATCTTTTGTGGGGCGTGTTATTCACCCGAAAAAAGCAAAATGTTTTATATTTGCCACGAACCAGGACAGGAAACAGAAATGAGAACCCAATCGTGTAACGTTACTCACAATTTATTGTGAAGAGGAGCACACTCGATCCGGGGATCGATGGTCGCGGAAATAGAAATCAAACAGATCGGGCCGAAAATAAAACTTGATCAAACACAGGCAAATTCACAGGACTTGGCATATCACACAGAGTCTAGCAGGAGTTTCGCAGACGCTCAGACACCAGGCATCTCGCAAGACCGCATTTAAGTAGTCCAGCAGCAACCTGTCAACGCGTTTCAGCTGGTGTCAGTGGGCGAGGCCAATTGGCCACCGTGGCAACCGTGACATAACCTGACGCCACACGACGGGGACCAATTGGGTGCCCTGGCAACCATGACAATATTTTTAATATTTAATTGTAAAAACTAATCTGACATTGTTTTGAAATAATTTAGGTATACTGCTTGTTTTTTTTTTTTTTTTTTTTTACAATATTTGTCATAGTTTGTTCTGGAAGTGCACGACAGGAGTTGGTCAATGACCTGAAAAGAGCTGGGACCACTGTTTCCAATGTTACTGTAGGTAATACACTAAGACGCCATGGTTTGAAATCATCCATGCTAAGAAAGGTTCCCATGCTTAAACAAGCACATTTCAAGGCTTAAGTTTACATATGACCATTTGGATGATACAGATGAGTCATGGGAGAAAGTTTTGTGGTCAGATGAGACCAAAATAGAGATTTTTGGTCATCGTTCCAGTAAGCATGTTTGGAGGAAGAAGAATGAAGAGTACAATCTGAAGAACACCATCCCTACTGTTGAAAATGGGGATGGTAGCATCATGCTTTAGAGGTGTTTTTCTGCACATGGGACAGGACAAGTACACTGCATTAAAGAGAGGATCACTGGGACCGTGTATTGTGAGATTTTGGGGAACAACCTCCTACCCTCAGTCAGAGCATTAAAGATGGGTCATGGCTATGTCTTCCAATAGGAAAACGACCCGAAGCACACAGCTAAGAAAACCAAGTAGTGGCTCCGTAAGAAGCATATCAAGGTTTTGCATAGCCCAGCCAGTCTCCACACTTCAACCCAATCGAAAATTATTGGAGGGAGCTCAAACTTTGTGTTTCTCAGTGACAGCCCAGAAACCTGACTGATCGAGAGAAGAGTGGGCCAAGATACTTCCAGCAGTGTGTGCAAACCTGGTGAAAGACTACAGGGAATGTTTGACCTATAATACCTGTAATAGCAAACAAAGGATACTGTACCAAATATTATCATTCGTTTTCTCAGGTGTTCAAATACTTATTTGCATCTATATCACACAAATAAATCATTATAAAGTCATGCATTGTGATTTCTGGATTTTTCTTTTCAGTTTATCGATCTCACAGTGGACATGCACCTACAGTGACAATTTCAGACCATGATTTTCCAAGTGGGAGAAATAGCAAAATAGCTGGGTATTCATATACTTATTTTCATATATATATATATATATATATATATATATATATATATATATATATATATATATATATATATAGATAGATAGATAGATAGATAGATAGATAGATAGATAGATAGATAGATAGATAGATAGATAGATAGATAGATAGATAGATAGATAGATATAGGTATAATAGAGAGAGAGAGAGTTATTTCCAAATAAAACAGTATCATTGTATGTGGAAAAAATGTATATACCGTATTTTCCGCACTATAAGGCGCACCTAAAAGTCTTGTTTTTTTTCAAAAGCTGACCATGCGCCTTATAACACAGTGCGCCTTATATATGGCTCAATATTAAATTCGCAAGGTCTCGCAACTACGAGAAACAGCCGCCGACTCAATTTTTCGCGCTGTGCATACTGGGAAATATTAAACGATTGGTAGTTGCGGGGCTCGTGTTGTATTTGTTTACTAAGTGGCAAAATGGCTACCCCATTAAACTGCTTAATTCATATTCAACAAATACAGTATTTGTCTGAATCCAGGGTTATGACTGGTGAAGATGTAAAGCACAATTTACCTTAAACAAACGCAAAATTATTCAGAATGTCACGTTTGAGAGAGAGAGAGAGAGCGAGAGAGAGAGAGAGAGAGCGAGATTCTCTTTCATACGTGCATTTGTAGAAGAAAATGGCTCCTGTTAAGAGACACGCGTACAACGCCGAGTTTAAACTCAAAGCGATCAGTCACGCAGCACAACACGGCAATAGAGCGGCAGCGAGAGAGTTAAACTTAAATGAATCGATGGTACGGAAGTGGAGAAAGGATGAAGATAAGCTCCGCCAAGTAAGGAAAACTCAACAAAGTTTCCGTGGCAATAAAGCAAGATGGCCAGAGTTAGAGGAGACACTTGAACAGTGGGTTGTTCAACAAAGAGCGGCAAGCAGAAGTGTCAGTACGATAACTATACGTATGAAGGCAACAGCGCTGGCACAAAAACACCGGACGTGTTGGATGGCCCATTCACTGAGATATGGTCAATTCGAACACAGCAGAAGAAGAATTCGAGGGATTCGTCGATGAGGAGCTTATAGAGTGATCTTTGTTTTTCTTTTGTGTGTTTACGTTTTACATTTTACAGTTATTATGTTATTGCTTTGCACTCGTTGTTTTTGCACATTACGAGTGTCACTTTATTGCGATTGCACTAACGTTTCATTTAAAATAACAGTATCAGACGTTTTTTTCTTTGCGTGTTGACTAAATGGACAAAAACTAAAATGATATGTCGATGTTGTTCAAAGATGTCAAAGATGTGTCACGAAAATGCTTTACCTCAGAGAAAATAATAAAACGGCTGTTTATTTATTTTGGGAGTGAATGGAGTTGTGGAAAGCTTGTTTGTTAATAAAGTTTGACCTTTTTGAATATTTTGTTGACATTCCCTTGAGCGTGGCAACATCTAGAGGTTGCATAAAGTAACTACATTCTCTACTGTAGTCAAGTCGTCACATTTATTTACCGTAAATAGCCCTTAATCCCAAAAATGTCTCGAAGGACTGCACAGGATTACAATTACAAAATTGCACAATTACCTGATCTTAAACCAGCATGCACTTATAGCGCCTTATAATGGGGTGCGTCTTATGTATGGCATAAGTTTTAAAATATATCATTCATTGAAGGTGCGCCTTATAACATGGTGCGCCATATAGTGCGGAAAATACGGTATATATATATATATGTTTTTTTTTTTGCTTTCATGTCTCAACTAATATACAAAATAATAATATAGTAAAGTGATGAGCAAGCATCAAAACCAGTTAACGGTATTGATAAATGTTAATACAATTGTCTTCACAATTAAGTAGTGTCGTTGTTTTGGGCCAAAAATTCATGTATTTAAAGTTTTACTAGTATCAACACTAGGTATCGCATCAGTAACAGCTTCAACACTCTTAAGTAACTTAGGGAGACAAATTTAAAGTGGTACATTATTGATATGGGGGACAGCCTCTGATTGTATATTATTTAAAGGATTATATCAAAAAACAAATGGCATTTTTACTGGTGATGATAAGGGGAACAGGTTGGACCTGATAATGCATAACATTAGGTATTCAAATATGTTAAAATGATACAGATTTTGCACACAGAACACTTTTTTGTTATTTTTTTGATATTGGATATTCTAGAGTTGGATAAGTACTGTTTCTAGGTATTTGTTTCAGGCTAATGAGTATATTTTAGAGTCTCAAAAACAATATACTTAAAAAGGATAAAATATGTATAATTATCAGGTGACTTTTTGTTAGTTTCTTTCTATTGTGCCTACTTTCCGTGTTAAACGTTGGGACTACACATTAGAATTAAAGTAGAATAAATCATATGTGCTTATTTATTAAATTGATTTCTTTAAATGACATCAATCATTTAATTCAATTTATTTTTAAAAACACCTAATTTACATAAAGGGGACTATATAAGCGAGCCTAATTTTAGAGTCCGGCTTGCAAGTAAGGGCTAAAAGCCCTTGTTAATGAAGTGTGCATGATGAATGAGGGCTAGTTGGGCGGTCACGCTACCTTGCAGCCAGTCATGATATCGTGCCCCCAGTGGTTAGGGGCGCATCGGTCGCACCTCTCGCCAAGTGTATTTGGAGGACAGATACACTGGCCTGTGTTTGCATCACAGTTGTTGCCCACGTGGTCGCAGAGACATGCTGTGGTAGAAAAGACCAGAGGAGTCATCAATAAAGTCAAGTGAAGTCATGTTTTTTTGTATAGCCCTTATCACAGATCACCAATACAACATCCCCTGATGTAAAAAAAATGTCAGGACATGGAAAACTAAAAAAAAAAAAAAACCTAAGAATGATGATGAGGATAATGAAGAAACCTTGACAAGGGGCCACATATGAGATAATCTCCCATTCCAGGATGACCAGGCTACAATTTATGTTGCAAAGGCACCAGCAGACAATACATTGACATTATCGACATAAAAAATAGCTAATAAAAGAATGTCCAGTTGACAGCTTCCTGCAACAAAATCTTGACCGATGCAGCAGGGTCTAGATTAGGGGTTGGGAACCTTTGGCTCGCGGACCATATATGGCTCTTTTCATGATTACATACGGCTTGCAGATAAAAATTTGACCATAGCACATATCTCTGTGGCTTTTCTAAATTGGGTGGTTAAATCCCGATATTGGTACATGCAAAGCCCAACCAACACTGAGGAAATATGTTGTTTACTCCGATAACTGTTGTTTACTCCGATTAACGACAGTTAACAGTCAGAGTGTCACACCAACTTACCCTGTTTTGGCAGTATGTCGCTAAAAAACATTTAAATGGAAGCTTATTAAGCTATGTATATTGCCAGCTGAATTACATTATGATGAAATCTCACAAACAATTTTTAAACAGATGAAAACGCCAGCAAACCACCGGGAGCAATTTAAATGGGTGAGCCGTAGAAGTGGACGGATATTTGCACAGTGTTAGGCACTCCCTTCGTTCTCTCAGTGCAGTCTTTGCAAAAGGTAAATATGACAAAATCCGTCTTGTTTTCAGTATTTTGTGACATTTTTACACAAGAACCTTTCTTGCACCTTGTTTTAAAACTATTATTTAAGACAAAAATTACGGGTAATATGAGCTTCAACACTCTTAAGTAACTTAGGGAGACAAATTTTAAGTGGTACATTAATAATAAGGGGGACAGGCTCTGATTGTATATTATTTAAAGGATTCTATTAAAGAAACAAATGAAATACAGTGAAATAAAATGTGATGAAGACTTAGCTTTGTATGGAGAGCGGGTTTGGCGGTTTTTAACTGGACCATACTTGGACTATTCATGCACTACATTCACTTTCAACTGTGCTTTATCTTATTTTTATCTCGTTGCCTTAACCTTGTATTATTATCTTTT
Source organism: Urocampus carinirostris (assembly GCF_059441175.1). NCBI lineage: Eukaryota > Metazoa > Chordata > Actinopteri > Syngnathiformes > Syngnathidae > Urocampus > Urocampus carinirostris. The sequence continues at coordinate 26,120,789 of NC_142368.1, forward strand.
TAATATTTGTAATATTCTTTTATTCATACAAGTATATAAATTCTTAGTTTTATTACGCTAGCAAAGTAAGAATTTCATTGTGCGGCGAATTGGGGTTCTTTATTGTGCATATGACGATAAACACATTGAATCTTGAATCTTGTTTTGTGGCTCTCTCATGTTGTTGTTTTTTTTAAATATACTTGGGTCAAAATGGTTCCCGGCCCCTGTTCCAGATGACATACATTCAGTCCAAGTGCTGGTACGATTGCGTGAAATGCATGTAACATGCAACAACCAGGCTCATTTCATTCTGGAAAGGAGGGTACAAAGTACTGAGGCCTGTGGAATGTCACAGGTAACACTAAAAGTCTCAGAGGTCATATCACATTAATACAGTTGAATAAAGTTACCAAAGTAAATGTATTTATATTTACAATGTGTATTCAAATCAGAGCTGAGAATGGAACTCAGGATCCATCTTTACACGCCAAGTGTGCACAATCAGTGATAAACCCCTGGAAAGAAATGTTAAACATTTACAACCTTTCCACAATGTCTAAATATGGGCCAAAGTAAAACACACGGTTGCAGGTGTTTTTGGGCCGTCAACGGTTTGGAAACGGTTTGACATACCTTTAAAAAAATGTGTAAAATAAAATGTTTTGTTTTCGACCACATTTGACCAGAGGCCAGGTAAGGCTTTATGCTATAGTCCTCGCTGATTTCAAGCTAAGATGACAATTCTACACTCTTTTGCACGTATGTGATGTCAAAAAAGAATTCAGGCGAGAGTTAAAACCCTTCTATTTCTGTGTGTTCCAACTTTGATTACTCAATGGTAGTAGCACTTGCAGTGATTATTTCAGTTTAGAACAAAACTTCGGAGTGTTGGCTTTCAAAAGAAGAGAAAGTGCCTATATTCTCCAAACTGTTCACGAATAGCATCCAATTTACTTTGGGTATGTCTTGGATTGGGATTGAAGGCAAATTTGACAAGAACGTTAAGTGGTTAACTACAAGGATCAACAAGGTTTGTGTTTTCTAACCAATACTGTTTCATTTGACATCTGGGAAATAATTGGATATAATTCCATTAATACGTAACTTTTTCCAAAAATTCTTCATAAAAACTTGTGGTAAATATGAGCCAAAAGCAAGGTTCATTAGCGACGACGCCCACTTGTTCTTGGCTGTCAATCGTGCTTGGCATCCTTTGCATAGGGTAACGAGGGTAAAGCGCTATTCATAGTCGCCACCGTTAATCTTCAATTTTGGCAACACAAATAAAGTTTCAGACACCTGCTCCCTGCGGTGGATGATTCAAACATCTGAATGTCTCAAACGTGAAAATGACTATGACTGCTGGAGGCTTGAAATAGATTCTTTGAGGCATTTGGATGGCACTACTTTGAAAAAGCTTTTGTGAATCATGAGGTTCTCTTGTGTCCATCTTGGGATTTTTAAGATTTTTATGTAGTTAATCAAAGCAAAAACACTCAAAACAAACAGAAAGTGAGCTGATACTGGGCTACATTGTTTAAAGGGACACTGAGTAAAATTTGACCTCTAGAAATCTCTGTGTTGTGCAATATAAAACAAATGCTACAGATATCAAGGAAGACTATACACTACGGAGACTCGATTTCCCTCTCTTGAGTTCTAAGTTAAGAATTCTAGTGATTACTCCACACAATCCCTTCTTTGATCAGAGTACATATTTAAAAAAATCATCAGGTAGCGCCAGAGAAATTATTTATAATTTTTATGAGTTGTACAATGAATTCAATAGCAAGGATTGATGCAATACAACTATGTTATTCTAATTTGGATTTTAAGTTAAATGAATAGGTAATTTCAAATTATATAGAAGATCATCACTTACTAATCCATTCATTTTGCACACAATACAGAAGAAAACCATTTTTTTTTAGTTTTACAGAGAAATGTTATTAAAAAACAAGCTAAACTGAAGACATAGTCATGAATGTCTAATTACAACTTTTATAAATCAGATTTCAAAGAGAAAGCTTTGAAAATCCTTAGTAATTGAGGGTGGTACTTCTGCAGTGATTTATGATCCCCAGCTCATCTCTGAAGAGCAGGGGGACCCTTTTTTTCCAATAACAACAGCGACCAGATGATGAATGTTCAGTATCCGAGTCAGATTATCAGGCTTCTCCTGCGACTGGTATCCATGGAAACCCCAGTACTCTCACAACAAACCCCTACCCAAAAATGGCCAGGAGAGGGATGGGTGCCACCACGCTGAACTTGTCTAAGACACATCACAGGAAGTGGTGCTCTATCGACCCAATCGGTTAAGGCAGGGGTGTCAAACCAATTTTAGCTCAGCGGTGGTATATTAGAAAAAAAATTATCACGGGGGGGCCAGACAAGTAGATTGAAGGAAAACAAAGAAAGAAAGAGAGAGGAAAAAAAGAAAGGCATAGAGAGAGATGGACAGAAAGGAAGGGATAAAGAAAAATAAAAAGATAAAAAGGTGCAGTGACAGAAAGAGCAAAAGAAAGAGCAGCAGAGAGAAAAATATAAAAGGGAGATAAACAACAAAAGAGACTAATGGAGAAAGACAAAAACAGAATAAAGAGAGAGAGAAAGAGAGAAAGAGAGATCAATACTGGGAAAAGAGAGAGAGGGAAAAGAGAAAGAGGGACAGAGACAGAAAGAGAGACAGATATGCAGAGAAAGATAAGTGAGAGCAAAAGAGGGGAAATAAGAGGAAAATAAAGAGGGAAATTAAGAGGAAAAGACAGACAGACAGACAGACAGACAGACAGACAGACAGACAGAAAGAAAGAAAGAAAGAAAGAAAGAAAGAAAGAAAGAAAGAAAGAAAGAAAGAAAGAAAGAAAGAAAGAAAGAAAGAAAGAAAGAAAGAAAGAAAGAAAGAAAGAAAGAAAGAAGGAAAGAAAGAAAGAAGAGCGAGAGAGAAAAAATACAGCTCCAGTTACTCTGTGAGTGGCAGCTGTCTTTGGCGACATCCAGTGGACATTTAAAAGTGCAGCACATCTATTTTCTCTTGTGCTTATTTCAGTGTTTTCTCGTGGGACAAATTTTACCCCTTGGCAAGCCTGAGCAGGCAACATGTTTGAAACCCCCTGGCCTAAGGGATCTGTGAACCGTCAACACTAACAAGCAGTGCACCAATGTTAGCTTACGTGTGCAGCCTCCCTCCTGGAAGTTAAAGAATCCTCGTGAGCAGCGGTCACATTTGGGTCCGGTGACACCGGGTTGGCACCGGCATTGACCGTGTTCGTCGCAGTCAAACGATTTAGATCCGAAAGAGTTGCAGTGACACGGCACACACTGTCCACCCGTGGCCAGGCCGAACGTCTGTGCCTGGAGACAAAGGGGACCCGACAAGGTGAAGAAAAAAACGTTTACTGCACACTTGAAAAATAGTCAAGACATGACATGATTTCTGCCATTCTGCTAAAACAAACTTGGAAAAGGCTCTATAGGTATTGGGTAATAATGGAGGTAAATACGGAAGACAAAAAAGAAAGAAAGTACTGTACTGTATAATAGGTTCGTTTTGTTTGACACAGCACATAACAAGGTCAAATTTGGCTATGACAAAAAAAGAAAACAAAACAAAATAAAAACAGACAAAACAATTGTAACCCATCTGGCAGAAAATTAATCTCATTTGAAATATCTCATCTCATCTCATCAGCTGCACCGCTTATCCTCAGTAGGGTCGCGGGGGTGCTGGAGCCCATCCCAGCAATCATCGGGCAGTGGGCGAAAACACCCAGAACTGGTTGCCGGCCAATCGCAGGGCACACGGGAACAGACAACTCACTCGCTCAGTCACACCTAGGGACAATTTGGACCGGCCAATTCACCTGAAATGCATGTCTTTGGAATGTGGGAGGAAACCGGAGTGCCCGGAGGAAACCCACGCAAGCACGGGGAGAACATACAAACTCCGCACAGTAAGGCCTGGAGCTGGATTTGAACCCACACAGGAGGTTCCCACGACCTCAGAACTGTGCCGCACACGCGCTAACCACTGCGCCGCCGTGCTGCCCCATTTGAAATATAATTTACTAAAATAAAACAATAACATAAAAGTAAAATGAATGAAATAATTATCCCCCTAATGGTGTAAAATTTTGCTTATTTAAAATAACTTATTTTACTAAAATATGATAGTTCAATACCTACTAGTTCAATACCTTATGGTCATAAATCATCTGAACCATGTAAACATGTCTTAAAGTTTAGAAAATAATCTGCCCAAGGGGCCAAATTTTGTTTTCTCTGGTGCATTTTGACACACAAAATAAAAATAAAAACGTGGTTTCTATGTACTGCAGTCACATTCCAAATTTTTCATAAACTCGTGAGTCTTCATGTCAAAGGTAATCACAGAACCATGCAAAACACTACCACTGTTGTCCATGTGACTCTGCTAAAAACAATAACAAATCTGAAAGTAAGACTATGTAATTATATGTTAATAATAATAAACAAACGTTAATGACAACTATGCACCTTCACACACAAAGCAAAACCACGCTTCAACCACGTGCATGGTTACCGCCGTGCTGGGCCAGAAGGCCCCCCTGGGGCATCCCCCCGAGCGGGGAGGAACGGCCAATCGTCTCTGCACGTCTTCAACGGGGACGCGCTCTACCGGGCGTCGCGTCTCCCGCCTCTCGTAACCCGGGCGACGCTGGTCGCAGCGGGGCCCGGCGAAGCCCGGCCGGCAGACGCAACGGCCCTGGCTGTCACATCGCTGCGAGACGGAGCCCAAGTGGGTGCAGCGGCAGGCGGAGCACCGCTGACGCTCGCCGTCCCACCAGTAATTAGGCTGGACCGATCACAATAAGAGTGTTGAGAAAGCATATGGCGACTTGTGGAAAAATACAATGGTTCCTCTTTACATGAGCACCTCTACCTATTAGCAATTTGATGCATGAGCATTTTTTTTTTTCAAATCAAAATCTTGGTCGCTTTACAAAGGATAATCAAGTTTTCCAACAGTCCCAGGGGCTACCACTAAGAGCAGGGGTGTCAAACTAATTTTAGCTTGGGGCCTCATGGTAGAAAAAAAACTCCACCTAGAGGCCGAAATAGTAGATTTAAGAGAAAGAGATAGAGAGAGAGAGAGAAAAAGAGAGAGAGAGAGAGAGAGAGAGAGAGAGAGAGAGAGAGAGAGAGAGAGAAAGAAATGAGAGGACCGAAAGAAAGGAAGAAATAAAGAAGGAAAGAAAGAAAGAAAGAAACATAGAAAGAAAGAAAGAAAGAAAGAAAGAAAAAACAAATAAGAAAGAAAAGTGAAAGAATAAAGAAAGAAACTGAGAAGAAAGTGAAAAGACACAAAAAACAAGAAAAAAGTAATAATAAAGAATAAAATAAAATGAAATAAAAGAGATAGAAAGAAAGAATAAATAATAAAGAAAAAGACAAAAAAATGCAAGAAAGAAAGAAAGAAAAAGCGAGAGGAAGTGACTGAGAGCGAGAGAGCGAGAAAAAGAACGTTTCTTTGTGAGTGGTGCCTGGCTTTGGTAGATCTAGTGGCATTTTTCAAACTGCAAGTCATTTTTTCTTTTGTGCTTCTCTCAGCATATTTTCGCAGGCCAGATTAAAATCCTCGATGGGCCTGATCTGACAGCCCTGCAGGTATTAACACCCGACCCAGTCCAAGCTCAACCAGTTAACTTGATTTGAAGGACTAAGCCTAGAGAAAACCCAAACTTTCATATTTATTTGTGAGGGCCGAGCTCCCCTCTAGCTGACCTTTTTTTTTTTTAATCATCCACCCGCTGTTGTACTTTGTTTGTCTCATGGAGCGGTTCGCGTAGCACCGACGCAAGCGCTGCGCAATAAGGAGATTAATCCATCCTCTAAAGCGCGACACAAAGAAAAAGTAATGAAGAACAATGAGGGGTGGATCATTTTTGCAAAAAAAGTCAGAGAGAAAGTAGCCCTGCCCAACCCTAACCCGAACATAATGATTGAAATTTTAGGCCTGGCCCGACCACAGTTTCAGATCGGGCTTTTGATCGCATGTCTTTAATCGCAGTTCATAGCATCTTCTCCTTTTTGTGATCCAAGCCATGAGTTCTGGAAAGGCAAACTGTAAAATGTCTAAGAAAAATAGAATGGTGACAACTGAAAAGAAGTAAAAAAATAATAGCAAAACACAATGTCGATGTTTGGGTGAGTGACCAAGCCACGGAGTACAATAGGGAAGCAGCGAGTGCCGATCACAAAGGCGCAGAGGAATATTTTACAGCACTTCGCTGCAGTAGTTTCCAAGAAATCTTATATTCTGGTTGCAAAAAAACAGCAAAGAGGATGACAAACCCAAGAAGCGGGTGTCTTTAAAGGTTTTTAGAGAGGTGCTGGCTAAATGGGAGGAAGATGTTGCTTTCGTTGAAAAAAAAATATATATATGTAAAAATTGGCAAGTGGCCGTGTGACAGCTCTCTTTAATGACACTTGCCTTATGCATTTCCCAAACAGGGAGGGACAAATTTCCTTGAATACATATATTTTAAGACCTGTAGAAAGTTATAGTGTTGCGGGTCTAGCCAAAAGGGTAAAAGAAAGTGATGAATTAAAACTGAAACTAGTTAAAAAAATTCAGTAAAAATCTTGTGTCTTCATGTTCCTTCAACATTACAGTAACATTAAATGTAAGTGTATAGGAAGTCTACGTCACAGTCGGTCTTCTTTACCACACACAAAATTTTGTGACTGCTACTCCCTCATAATAAATTTGCATTTCATTCTATTATTATCTTATCTATATCGTTTTTAATGTTCAACTCTTACTTCAATTTGTTTCTAGTGATTGGGAATATGTGTATAACAGCTCATTTGGGTTCACTTAAATGTTTTGGGAGGTCGGGAATGGGGCACTTCGTTTTCAATCATTTCACATAGGCAAAATTCGCTCGTTCCATGAGAAATTCGAGCTACCATCCTGGAACGAATTAAGCTCGCATGTAGAGGTATCACTGTATGATTGGAACACTTAATCTAAGCTAAAAAAAGAAGAAAAATCACTTACAATGCAATCGTCACACTGACGCCCGAGCACGTTTTCCTTGCACTGGCACCGCCCACTTTCCTTGTTGCACACTTGGGAGACGGAGCCATTAATATGGCACAGGCAGGCTGAAGCAGAGGGACAAGAATCGTATTTTGCATCAATTATGTGGATTTCAACAGTTCATGTCACGCTAACTTCAAGAGCTCAACGTGCTGTTGAGGATTAGAGGCCGATTATCCTGAAGAGAAGCTCCTTGCTTCCAAGTCTTTATTTGAGAAACATGACAAATGGAGGCTATTTTCAAATGATATTGATGATTATTGATTTTGAAAAGTAAAAAATAGAAATAAAAAATAAGGACCCAAATGGAGCAAATATTTACTCTAAATTGGGAGTCTCCAACCTTTTTCAAGCTGAGAGCTACTTGTTGTTACTAAATTGAGCAAAGGGAACCCAGTTTGGTTTGCATTTCTAAAATAGCAAATTAGGTAGATGGCTTGCTAAGTAACTAAAAGGAGCTTGATAGTTGGGTAAACAGGTAAAAAAACTAAAAGGGGTTATATATCTAGCTAAAAGAGTAAAACGCCAGCTAAATAGCAAGATAGAAAGCTAAAAAGAAAGCTTGATAGCTAGATCGGAAGGAGGCCAAAATTTAGATTGATATGTAGCAAAAATGTAAAATGTTAGCTGTATCGCAAGCAAAATAATGTAAATAGCTAGCTAGATAGCTTGTTAAATAGCTAAAAGGCAGGAAGATAGCCATCTAGCTACAAAGCTAAAAAGGTAACCAGATACCTAGCTGAAAAAAAAGAGCAAAACTTTGGTAATTCCCTTCATAAAACCCAAAAATTGGAATTCAGTGTGTTGTATTTCTTATAAAATAAATCAATAAAAAGATGAATTTATACATCTGTTTAATACACAAATATATTATCCTTCTAGGATCTTAACTAATTGCTTGAAAAATATTTATCAATACTTCAATCGATTTTTTTTTGTCTATGAAGCCCAGGAACTGGAATTCATTTGAATATCTAAAATAGCATCCTATTATGTTATGACTATGTTGTGATTATGTTATTACCAGGTTTATTATTTAAAAATAGGGTTAAAAAGACTCGTCATCCAATAAAAATAAAACATTTTACTAGAAAATCACAATGACTCAGCGCTAGAGCGCTATTTTCACAGCAGGTTCACGGGCACCTTAACTGGAGACCCCTGCTCAAAATGTAGTTGCAGAAAGAGAAACAAATTAATTGTACTATAGGAGAAAAAAAATAAGACATAATAATGCCAAACGATCTTATTAACTATCAAGACCCACTTTTGTCCTCTAAGTAAACTAATTTTAACTACAGTATTACACTATAAGCCCTGTTCAAATGACATCTATCGAGATTAAAAGTTAATAAGTGAAATTATTTCCAAAAAAATGTGTTTATATATTTGTATATGTTTTGTTGTATTTACTATTGTTTTGATTATTATTTACTTTTGATTTTATTATATATATTTTATTCTGTATATTCGTATCAAATTATTATGTATTTAAATAACATTAATGCTTTTAGTTCCATGCGTCCTTTTTATATATTTATTTTTTAGTCTTTGCATTATTAAACTAAAACGAGCGGGGAAAAATTGTTCAACTAAATCATCAGACAGAAAAGGTTTGAAGATTTAGAACCGTTTTACGGCCAAGTATAAAGACAAAACAAAACAATAAATTAATAAAAAATATGCAGCATAATAAAAGTAATTCAATAGTAATTCTTTTAGAATGTAGGCTGTTTTCATTGGGGGGGATAAGTGGAAAAAATATGTAACAGATATCCATACCGGGGTACTTAAATACTGAAGAGTTAAGTATCGGTAGTTAAGTATCTTTTATAGTCTTCTGGAAAATGATTTTGAGCGTTCTATACTATACTATTTTATTATACTATATTTTAGAGTGATACAGATTTCTGTAGCAAACTCTTGAATAATCATCAATAATAAAACCATGAATCAATACCAATGATTAGAAATGTTGTAGTTACTGTAAACCAGACACTAGAGGACAGCTGATAGTGGTTTCCTGTGTTTGGGTTATCAGTGTAACGTTCTATACCACATGTTTTCAGACTAATATCAATCTTTAAACACTTGAATAGATATCACTCATCATACCAGGCACCAATATCATTAATTACTGTTTTTGTACTTTATGATTGTAAAGCTGAAGAGGGTAGCTGATAGTAGAATTATGTGCTTGGGAAAATGATTGCAGCATGCTATATCATACCTATCTTTTAGAACATACATTATTGTCATTGTGGGGATAGGTTGATATGTTATGTACTAGTGATATTGGTACCTGATAGTTGTATCTCGTAAAGGTATCCTTAAATACTGAAGAGTTAAGTATCAGTATTTGTCTCAAAAAAAGCTGTTTCAGTCTTTGAGTTCTATACCGCTTTTTAGACTGATAACAATCTCGAATGTAAACACCTATAAAGTAATCAATAACGATACAATAAATCAATAGCACTAGTTTTGAATTTTGTAGTTACTGATTATAAAATGGCCAACCGAAGGCAGCCAATGGTAGTGTCCCGTGGTTGGGTATATTTCTGTTGGTATTATACAAAATCATGCATTGACTTGCTCCCTCATATCTTTCAGATTTAATTTCCCCCTATGTTCCGGTCCGGAGCCTTCGCTCTAAAAACGCTGGTCTACTAGTGATCCCAAGAGCCAAGAAGAGATCCGCAGGTTCGAAAGCGTTCTCCATCCGGGCCCCGGTGCCGTGGAATGCTCTTCCCCCTGAGATTCGATCTTCAACCTTTGTGGAAATGTTTAAATCTAAGCTTAAGACACACTTCTACTCTATAGCATATGAATAACCTATATTTTATGTTGATATGTGTATTATTTGCCCTCATGTAGGTTTTAGATGAGGGGATGGTGTCATAATAGTCTGTAGTTTGCAATAGTCTTTGATCTGTGCAGCCCTTTGAGACTCTTTGTGATTAAGGGCTATACAAATAAACATGACTTGACTTGACTATATGAGTGTAGCATATTATACGACTTTTTAGTCTGATACCATCTCCAAACACTTGAATTGTATCACTTTTTTTCGGTACCTTCAAAGGAATAAATCCAGCGCCAATCAAAAGAAGGTTTTTGTTTTTTCTATGAGGAAAATAAAGTCTAAAATAAAGTCGCTATCTTGTTGCTAGGATTATTTGTGCTATTTTGAGCTGTTTCTATCTATTATTGACAATCTTTTTGTGTCAATGTGCTGCTACAAACTGACATGAATTCTGACATTCTGCTTCAACAATGCACATGCAGCTTGCGCTGCTTCATTTTCACGCACTTTGAAAAAATAATCTTCATTTGTTGCATGGTCTATAGAGTCAGACTGATCAGAATGTCAGGAAACATGGCAGTGGCAACAATGTTCACCCAAAATTCCAGCATTGTCCTAACCTTAAAGCACCCAAACCCAGATTTAAACGATTGTGCGTCAACATGGCAGTGAATACACTCTCTAAAGTTCCATACCCACACGCCAATCAGCCTCTTAGAAGAGCAATTAAAAGCCAGAACATCACAACTCCCATCTGGCAAATGAGGTTGTCACACACTGGTACACATGGACACACACTGACAAGGAAAAAAAATAAATAAATAAAAAGTCCATCTTGAGAAAAGAGTAGCTCGCCTCACATTTTCACACACGACTCCTCCTGGATGCAAAAGCAGACAGACGGACAGACCTGAGAGTGGGCATTAAAAGTGAGAAAAAAAAGGACGATGGCAGATGTCCACACTCACAGCAAAAGACACATCAATGGAGGACATTTAGGCAACCAGGAAGACAAGTACGGACGTATAACAGTATGAATTTCTAAATTCAAACATGCTAATGAATGTGGAAGACACACGTATTAAAAAGAGTTTCACAGACGCTCGCTCAAACAGTCTCTCGCCCCTCTGGTTTCGCCCTTTGGGGGGACCATCTGGACTCCATTCTGTCAGTCGCCACAATGAAATCCTTGTTGTGGCCTGAAATGTGGCCCTTTTTTGTCATTTGATACTTAGGAGTGTTTGTAGGGACTGGAAACAATCCTAGGCTAACATGCAATCAGTCATTTCATCTCATGTCAAGGTGTTTAGTTTTTAGACAATGGCAAAGCTAAGTCAAATTCTTGTTATGTAGATGGATGGTTGACAATTCACTGTTGTTGTATGAACAGAAGTAACTATGCTGCATACAATGTTTGTACACATTTTTCATGGCAATATTTTAGCACGTTTCAAGCACTTTCAAGGCCAACTTCTTTTAGAAATCCTGCACCGGCCAAAAAAATGATATTGTGTCGTAGACTTTGATGACTAAAATAAAGTCACTATTTTAATGCTAGCACACAATTCATGCTATTTTGAGCTGTTCCTATCGATGATCTTTTTGTGTTAATCGGCTGCTATAAACTGACATGAATCCTGCAATTCTGCTTCAACAATGCACACGCAGCTTGGCTATGTCCCCCTTTTTAGAAACACAGAAAGGGCTTTATAGGTGTTGCGTAATAATTGACTTCAATAAGAGAAAAAAAAAGGAAAGAAAGTACTGTATATCTATAAAAAGCAGAACAAATTTGCAAAATTTTGACTTATTTTAATGGTAGAGATTGCTCTGAAGCAGAGTGCAAGCAATCTTTCAATTTCAGGCTGCTGATCTTTTGCTTTTTGTTTTACTCACCTCTTCAGGCTTGCCTAATCTTGATAATTTGCGTCACACAACACCCCTTTTAACTATAATGTGTTTTATTGTCTATTTATTACTCTCTTGTTTTACTCGTTTTACTCTTCGTTTATTGTTGTGTCCTACTCATATGTACAGCGACCTTGGGTTTCCTGAGAGGCACTTCGAAATACAAAGTATTATTATTATTATAATTATTTTATCAGAGGGATAAATATGTTCTCTGGCGCTACCTGATGATTTGATAACATCTGTGAAGAAAGACTAAACAAAATGGAATAAGAATAATGGCTGGGCCTGTATTCCATATCAATATAAATATACCATTTACAATTTGTGCCCCCCAAGTTACTTAAGAGTTTTTAGGCTCATGGTGACTATCGTTTTTGTCCTAAATAATGGTTTCAAAACGGGGAGGCAAGCAGGATTCTTTGTAAAAATGTTGAAAATACTGCAAAGAAGAATACTATTGTATTTACCTTCATTGCAGACGATACTGGGTGATTAAAAAGAGTGCGTGATTCCTGTCCTGTGTATTGCTCCGCCCATTCCTACAGCTCACCCAATCCAATTGCTCTAGGTGCTTTGCTAGAGTTTCTGGGTATTCGCTTGTTGTGTGGCTTTTCATTATAAAGTGTCTAAACAATGAGCATGGAATGCTTAGTGAGCTTCCATAAACAGGATTCTTTCGCAATTTACAGCCAAAATAGGGTGTGTTGGTGTGACTCCTTGAATATAAACTCCAGTTAAAATGTTGTCCTATATCCTCAGTGAAGGTCGACTTGGCTTCGCACCAGCACAGATTGACTCCGCATGTAACTGTACATGAAATAGTTATGCAAGCTCTATTTTATCTCCAATCAATGAGTACTCATGAAAAGAGCCATAGGTCCTTGACCCCTGCCATGGGGCTTTTCAGGTAATTTAGTTTACAATTTGTAACATTATTAGTTGGCCTTGCTTTGCAGTTAAAACAGTAAGCTTGACTTTGATTTTAGTTTTGGTATTTCCTCTTGGCATGTTTGAAATTGTGAATTTCCCAACAGTGTCAAATCGCATGCCTTCAAAACGATTCCGAAGGTTTTATTGATCCATGGAGTCCCTGCGGATTGTTCATTAAGTCAAAGGGAAAAACCTTTATCACGTTATTGAATTACTATGTATCCTCTTGTTTCCTGTGATGAATAAAGAGTAATGGCACAATTCAAATATCTGCTCAACAATATCTATAAGAGTGACAAATAGTTCCCACTATATTGCTATCAAATTGAATCCTACGACTCATTGCTCTGTTGGCAGAAAAATGAATCTAACGTGTCGACCTGAGGGTTCTTTCCAGCAGATATGGCCACAGATGTGAACGCTGACCTCAAAACTCAACAAAAAAATCTAATGGAACCCAATTCCTGAATTGCCCCGAACTCTGCAGCGCCACTCAATAAAATTCATTAAGACTCTGCGTGATAAAGAGAGCCAGCGAGACAGAAAGAGAGTTATTGTCTTTTAATAATTCCTGCAAGTATTTTGTCATTTGTGCCGGATCAATAGCAACCCTCCGTCTCTAGGACAGAAGCAGCCAATCAGCTAAGGAGTCGGGCCATAGATCAGGGTGATTAATCAATAACCATTTAGCTGGATGGAGGGAAAACAGCTACATAACAATGGACTATCAAACAGACAGTAATAGTCAAAGTCGGCACTTTGTGGTTCACCCGTCCTCTGATTAGAAAGCCTGTCTATCACTCGCTGTGGGGTACCGGTCCCAATGGCGAAAAGGGTGGCCTTGGTTTTGGAAGGCAGGAAATTAATTGATTAAAAGAAATATTTGATTATGAACCCTTGTTTACTATTTCTTTATAGTCAACCATTTGCAATAGAAAATATTCACTATTATTGTGTCTTTAACGATTGTCTTGAAGTTAAATTGGACAAAACATCCCGCTGATAATAGAACTAAACACATAATTTGATACGTATAGGGCTGCAACAACTAATCAATAAAATTGATTAGAATTGATTATTAAAAGTGTTGACAACTAGTCAGATCATTGATTTCGTTTTATCACGTGATTTATGACCCATTAAGTATGTTAAATTAATGCAAATAAGAGTGCACACAATTCCGTAATGATGGTGAGAGTTGTAGTACCACTTTGGTCAGGCAGGGCGCACCAAGACTGTTTTATTAAACAATGCAGTATTACAAATATAATTGGCATGCAAGTTTCAACTTTGTAGTGACTGACGGTTTCATCATGAAACAAAGTTAACAATTTGAAAAGGAACAGAAAGTGCTGCAGATGTAGAGAAAACAATCAGAAAATAAAAAAAGAAAATCAAGAAAGAAAAACAATAAATAGTAATGATGTTTAACTCTTATCTAGGTGCAGATTCTTATTATAAATTATTTCCATATTAGGAAGGTTAATCATATTCAAAGATTTAACCCCCCAAAACATAATAATAATACGTTAAGAATATTTTAAAGGTTTGCATTTTGATAAATTTGTTTGTGGATGAAGAAAAAAATGCTACCCACAAAATGAAATGTATTGCTCTTTCCAAATATAATATCATCTTTAGATAAGGTGGTAAGAAAAGACCATCTTACATATTTACATTCATTCATTTGTATGTATTTTTGTTTATTGTCAAGTTACCGTATTTTCCGCACTATAAGGCGCACCGGGTTATAGGGCGCACCTCGAAAAAATAGTTTTTGGTCCTATTTTTGACATACATAAGACGCACCGGATTATAAGGCGCTACAATGGGAACGTCGGCAAAACAGTCAGGTAGTTCAGTCAAACTTATTACCCCCTTAACATTCCGAAAGCTTGCAAAGACGCAAATACGTGTCGAGAACACGTGCGGATGCGGTGTCCGTACGATGTCACTCAAATGCATCGTTCCATCATTCGGAAGGTTAAAGTCTTGGGATTCAAGAAATGCCAACCATTCCTTAGTTTCTATTTTCTTTTTCGCTCGCAACTTTACTGTATATATGACAATAAACACTTGGAATTGAGTTTAATTTAAAAATAAACACTCCATTCTATCCATTATCTGCACCGCTTATCACAGAAACATCGAGTTCAGTCTGAAACAAGATACAGGGATAATATATATAGCCAGAGTAGCTCACCGAAGTCGTTGTGTTCATAATAATGTGCAGCCGTGGTCCTCTTATATCCGTGAGTTTAGTAAATCCAGGAGAATAAAATATTTACAAATACAAAATAGTAAAAAAATGCTTTCTGTATGCCGTCAGCCACGTGCTATACGCATTCATTTTTTTCGGCCAATTGCAGGCTTTGTTTTGCCGTTTAAGCCAATGCCAGCCTGTAAATGATAAAAAGGATCCGCCCCTTGACCTCCGAATAACTTTAGCCAATAGTGATCGATTCAACTTGACACATTGGTTAGCCAATGAAACGCCGGTAAATAAATCCCAGCATACACCGCGCACTACTTGGCGTTTGGGGGAAAATCTAGTCGGCAGCTGCAAGTTAGTTGCAAGACTTTGCAAATAAATTTTGTTCCATAAATAAGGCGCACTGTATTATAAGGCGCATGGTCAGCTTTTAAAAAAAATAAAGGCTTTTAGGTGCGCCTTATAGTGCGGAAAATGGGGTAATTGACGAACACTCGTTTTTTTGTTATTTTATTGTTTTATATTATAGAATTCTCTGTGTTTTTGTGTTCTATTTTTCTATCCGTCCAAAATTTGAATTCAGAGAAGGAAATTAAAATGCCTTCGAGAAATCAAATTCATTAATTAATCACAAAATTCATTGTATATGAAAAAATCATTAGTTGAAGCCCTAATTGCAAAATCCAAATTCTTTTTAAATCATTCTTTAAGATGTGTTTACCCAGTTGCCCACACTTTTTAAATTAACCGTTTTTGTTGTCTTATCAAAAATTATGATTTGGGAATTTAATGGTTTCAGTAGGATGTCGCGAATTGCTTTATTTTAGAAATAATCTTTTAAATATATTTTATTTCAGGCTTTTTCAACAAAAATAAGCTTGAAATAATCCTACAGACAGGCAAAAATCGATACAGATAACAACACCAATATCAATTTACTAAGTTCCCCCCATTTTAGAATTGGATAGTTTTTTAAGCAAAATATTATTTTGGGAAATAACATTCAGCATTTCCTTTCTGTTTCATGATCAAACCATGATATAAATTATAGTTTACAAACTCAACCATTCAAAAGTTTTGTGTCGCTTAAACACATAATTGTCTGGGTGACATCAGACTTTTGATGGTAGTGTGTGCGTAATAAGTTGTGTTATTCAGAATACATGGATTGATAATAAAGAACAATCTGGTGGCTCCAATTGATTAATAAATCGCTTAAATAATTTATTGATTATTCGAATATTTAATATTTAATATTTAGCGGTAATTGTTTGTTGCAACCCCATCTGTGTCACATTTTACCAGATCTTTCAAAATGTCATTGTTACATACAACCTAGAAAACTATGGGGCTCAGAGATAACACATGAGGAATAGCCCCCAAGGCCACAGCCACAAAGCCATTAGACATCATAGCGCTAGTTTTGTATTTTAATCAATTGCATTAGTGGCCAACCGTCACCTTGTCCGATGTGAGCCAATAATTTGAGCCTTCCGGGCAAAATTTTATGGCTACAATTAAACTTCAATTATTTATCAGTTGAAACATATCAATCACTTGAGTAATTATCCGGCCTTATAGAGTTGTTTACACCAGCTGTGGTCAGCCACTGGGGCGTTTGGTACCGGGCCGCACAGAAATTTTGAAAAGTGACCAGATTTCCTTTGTTACGTCTGCCTTACGTGCCAAGGCCGCAACACCACACTTCTCGTGATACATCCCGCTATATGTTATAGCAAGCCAGCAATATTAGCAAAAAAAATCTTTAGAAAGTTTCCTTGCGAAGGGAAAACCTTCAAATTAAGGGACCAGGGTTCGTGCACCTTTTTTATGGATGAATTCAAGCACCTTTCAAGCACCTTCAAGGCCATTTTTATAATTTTTTCCTCTACCTTCAAAGGAAGAAATCCAGGCCCGATCAAAGTAATCTACAATATTTTTGTTTCAATGGGCTGCTATAAACTGAACTCTGCCATTCTGCTTCAACAATGCATGCACAGCTTCAATACGACACACTTGTTTACAAACACAGAAAGGGCTCGATAGGTATTGGGTAATAATTAAGTTCCACGGAAGACGAAAAAAGAAAGTACTGTATGTATTAAAAAAAAATTGACTCACTTTAATCTTATTACTCCGAAGCAGAGAGCATTCAATCTTTCAATCTTAGAGACTGATGTTTTTTTTTTCTTTTTAATATACTATATAGCACTGAAGAATTCAGGGGTTTTTGTGTTAAAATGTGTTTAGAGTGTAAAAAACTAAAAAAAAATTTTTTACAAATATTTTGTAGATGTGTGAATATATTAGTGTATATCAGGGATCCCCTGCAAAACATATGAAACTACTGATTACAAAATAATTTGGAGCAGAATGTTTTATTGTTATTGATATTATCTCATTAAAAACATCATAAATCAGAAGAGCCGAAAGGCTGCTCTTCTAAGTAGGCCGAACCAAAGGAACCGGTTTTCTTAATAGAGTTGTCTTCTTGGTTGCAACCAGTAGGTGACGTTTCACATGACAACGCCATGATTAGAAGCTACCAGAGCAGGTGTGTCAGCATCCTTTTCACACACTTTTTTAAAAAAATGTGTCTTAATTTATTGTGTAGTCTACAGTCAGACCGCCAAGGAACATGGTAATGGCAACTAGCATTTTTAAGCACTGACTTTGAAAATTCAAACAATTTCAAGGGTTTCAAGCACCCGTAAGAAAACCTGCAGCTGCTCAAGGGGAAAGCTGGCTGTATCCGCATCCCATTTGTCAATAAACCAAGTGAATGGAGCATGCAATTGTGTGAAGAAGATCAACTGCCAGTAATCCAAAATGACAGGGGACTTAAACATTTGTTTGAGACATCAAGTCTGCCATTGTTCTGCATAAAAATGATGGCAGAATACCCTGATGTCGCCACAACAGCACTGAAAACCTTATTTGCCATTTCTGACATCGTATCTATGTAAAGCTGGGTTTTCTGCAGTGAAGGCAACCAAAACCAAAATACAGATCAGACTGGACCTAAGAAGCATTGTCTTATATCATTGTCTCCTATAACCCCAATACGGGACTGTCTGGTTGCAGCAAATAAAGCACAGGATTCCCACTGATTCACTGCTGTGATTCACTGCTGTGATTAGCAAACATTTTCTTGCACTTTGTTTATTGTGTTGTATCTTATTTGAAAGTATGTTTAACCCTTGAATGCATAAGTAAGGCCCATGGGTTGTTATTCTTCAAAATCTTTAAAAATGCAGCGATCTAATAGTATCATATAACTATTATTCCCCATAAAAATGTTTAGGACATTATTCCAAAGAAAATTGTATTATTTTTTACAGTATTTTTGAGAAATTGCAGTTTTTTTTTCACTACCCTACTTTCCCATTAGTGGGGTCAAAAATAACCCCAAGCATTTTCCATTGAATCCTTTATGTACCTTTGTGACTTAGCATCGGTAACTGTCAATTATATATGCACAGTCCCATAAAAAAATTTGTTTTCATCAGATCGTGGTGGTCGTTTTTACACGGCAACATACATGTTAATATTATCGCAATAGTTGACCTGAAGTGTTTTATATATTATTTTCAATTGAGAATACAACATGTTATCAAATCGGTCTACAATGTCGTTAGTCCGCTAACACAACACAAACGTTTAGATAGATAGATAGATAGATAGATAGATACTTTTCCAGCTGCATCCCTGAGCTGAGAACAGTTCAATAATAAAGTCAAAAGAAAAGAATACAATACAATACAATATACAAATACAAATACCCAGTGTGACGTGCAAATGCCCACTGTAGCGTGTTATATAGAGTAACTAAATAGTGCTACACAGAATACATATTGCAGTAAGATTCGGTAATATCCAATTTTTAGGTACAAAGTAAGCTCTACTTAGCTAGCTTCAGAGTTGTCCAGGATTGTTTACACATTCAGACAACCAGGGGAGGACATCCAGAGAGAAAATGTTTGTGTGTGTACTGGATGTAATAGCGGGCCCAAAAAACGGTCCGGCCGGCCCTGAGTTGGGAGTATATAAACCAGAACTTGCCCGAACCAGACGGATTAACTTGATTTGATAGCTGAGCCCGAAATAAACCCGAAGCTTTAATTCACCGCCAAAGTAAACACAAAGGTTTACTTCGGCTGTGTGTACATCAGCGCCAAACTGTGCGTTTGGACTGAAGTACGCGGCGTCGTGTTTCACTTGGGGTCGATCCTCCACAAAGGGAAAAAAAAAACAACAACAAAAAGTTTGTGACTGTTTTATGGTTACTGGACCAATTGAATTTTCTATATTCGTCCTCCATACCATATAGTCAGAGACAATGGCACACACCGGATTGATTGTTATCTGGTGAAATGTGAATAAAGAATGAAAATGTCAAATTTGAAATTACCCCTTTTGTTGAACAAAATATATCATCTTTAACCAAATCGAAAGAAATGTCTTGAGTTATTGGCAAAAATGCATTGATTTAAATCAGGGTAATTTTCGACCCCAATCATGGAAGAGTGTACGTACTAGTAGGTCATGGGTCCAAGGGTTAAACATTACATTAGCAACCAGACCCTGTTGCGTTGTTGGTTGGGTTGGAAACGATGTTGCTCATGTGATGTTTTGGTGTGACGTAGAGGTAAGATCGGGCCTAAAAAAAATCCATTCCAACCCGACCCGTAGGTAAGCCCGAACCAGCCTGAGGCCAACTAATTAACTTGATGTGAGGGACTGAACCAAAAGACCTGATTCTTTATATTTTATTTGTGAGAACCTTATTAATTTGTAAGGAAGAGGGCTTTTCTTTTGCCGGTTAAAAAAAATAAAATAACTTAAGTTTATTAGACTCCCAGTAATGACAACGACAAGTGCAAGGACGCGAGCTTGGTTGCGTGAAAGGGGAAGAAAATCCATCACACAGATACTCTGCAAAGAAAAATAAACTAAGAACAATGACGGATAGGAAAACATTTGTTTGTTTTTTTTAAAGTCAGCGAGAAAGAAGACTGCCTAAGCCCGAACCCGAACGTTTAGGCCCGACTTGACCTGAATTTTGGTTAAAGCTCAGGCTCAAGATCTTGCCTCGAGTGGGACGTTAAGAGGACACCACAAATTACACATATTAACATGGATTTTCGTTCATTATAAATATCATGAACAGTTTGATTGCCTGTCATTATATTTAGCTTTTATTAGCTACATTGGATTTGACCTAATTAGCATTACTATTATTGTTATTATCCTTCCTGTTTTTATTGGACCAGGCAAATATACATTAAAACGGTCTGTGGTACAGAAAAGTTTATTGACCACTGGTTTACACCAGGTCAAGAGGCTTAAAATGCTTGCTAAAGGACCAACAAACTGGTTAACAGACATGATAGGGAAATTAAAGTGTGTCCATGGGGAAAGTTAGTACAATTTGAAAAACTCACGCTGGCAGTTCTTTTCGGTGACGGCATCACCGAAGAAACCGTCGTCGCAACTTTCGCAGGTTGCGCCGCCGTAACCGTGACGACAGCGGAGGCACTGGCCCGAGATTGGATCACAGCTGTCGGGTGTGGACAGGTCCATGTTGCCGTGGCAATCACATGGCTGGCAGGTACCACCTGGGACAGAGGGTTGTCCGTAATGCCCGTTGGAACATCTGGGAGGAATTACAACCACAAACACTAAGTTTAAAACAATAAATTGGAATTTATTGATAAACAAACATCATAATTTGAAACAGTATACATTATCATATCAATCTCAAGACACTCATGGTTTTTGTGGGAAGCATATAATTCCAAATCCAAACATTGTTTGAATAAAAGCACATTCAATTGGTTAAAACATTCATAATAAAAAATAAACTGCACTAATAATCTTGCTGACAGAGGGTGCTTGCAATGCACAAAAGTAATAATCTTTTATGTGTTTAATAAAGATGCTGCATTTGATGTTATGATACACGAATGATATCATTACATTTTGAATATGGTGATGAAACAGTAATTGTTAGATATATACATTGCAAATAGTGTAGTTATAAATATTTTGTATTGAATTGTAATTCATGTTTAGTATTTGTTTCGGCTATTAGTTATCCCTCATTTAAAAAAATAATAATCATAAAAATCAAACGTTTATAAAAAAACAATTGCTCAATTTGAAAGCAACCATTTGAAATGATACATTGTTGTGTTTATGGTTGTATGGTCATTTTATTGAAAAGACAACATTTATAATTAAAAACAAAAAAATATCCGATTAAAGTGCATATTCAGAAATCAATAAAGCAATAACCACATTAATTGTTGCCACATGATTCAAGTTTATGATTATAATTAAAACATGAAAAATAATCACAGCAAAGTGTATATTACTGAAATAAGTAGAGCGATTAAGATTTGATTTAAATTATTAATATTTAAAACCCTAAAAATATTTTAGTATATTTTTTGAATAGCTTTCCACCCATCCATCCATCCATTATCTACCGCGTATCCGAGGTTGGGTCGAATATGTTTTTAATATGACTAAACAGTTTTACATTTTTAATTAGTCGTGAGATAAGACCAAGCCATATTGAAAAACACCCAAAAATGCAGAATAAAAGCTATTAAAATAGTAACTAAACATCTCACAATTATACCTAAATAAATCGTGTATTTTTATTTTCAATTAACTTAATATTTATTTTGGGGAAATGAAAAAAAGTGATACACAAAAGGAAAGATTACTAAATATTTTGAAAATAATTTGTAAAATAATACTTAAAAACGCTAAAAGAAAAACGACTAGAAGCTACTAAATATGATACTGTATCTCAAAATAAGAAATCACAAGACAAGACATGTTTATTTGCATAGCCCTTTACAGTAAGGTGTTCATTGGTGTGTATTATGTACATGGTTCATACAAATTTTTCATGAGCAAATTCAAGCACTTGATAAAGATGTTACAAGCTAAGTTTCCAACTTCTCCAGCACCAGAGAAAATCCGGTGTGAATCACGTATTTTGTAGGGCCAAAAACATATCTGCGATTTACAAATGTGATTTTTAATCCTGTGTGTGCATTTATCAGGATATATGATCTTTATATATTGAGTTAATTGGGAATACATTTGTTTTTAAGAAAAATCTCTACCCCTATAGGTGTTTGGTAAAATTACAGTAACATGTAGCTTACATGTTCAATTGCCGGAAGTTCTGCTCATCACGATGTACCAATGGAAAACACTACCTTGGATTTTTGCATAGGAATCTTCCATATTTGATACATATTCCTTGCAGCAATACACATTTCATAGTGCTTTGTTTGGGTGTAACATAAACCTCTCCTGTGTGACCCGTAAGGAGCGATGATGCTTCATAAGATGATGCAAAACAAACGAATGCCAGCTACTGTTAATCATGAGGGGGCAGAAATGTGATGGAAAAGTGAAACCATCAAAGAGCAGCGTCCGTGTCATTTTTAAGCAGACCTGTTGAGAACCATGACAACAATTTCAAGCATTTATAAGCACTTCACACACAATTCATGCACTTTTCAATCTTCGAAAACACAAAATTGAAATTTAAGTATTTTCAAATATTTCAAGAACCTGTACAAACTATGAATATGTGTTGTTGAAATAGGAGAAATAACAATTTCCAATTTATTTTAATTATTATATTTTTTAAAAGAAGAAAATAAAGACTTAAAATCAGAAATCAAATTATCGTCCCTTTTTTACCCTGGATGAAGCATGTCCAAACTCCAGCCTGGGGTCAAATTACAACCCGTGATCAAATTTTTACTGGCCCATGTTCTCTGCCATAATTGATAATCATGTAATAATATATAATAATAATAAAAAAATCATGATATGTGGCCTGCCAGTAATGTTGACCCCAATATAAAATACATTTGTTAAAAAATTGAAATAAAATAAAAATACCATTTAACCAGACAATGGCAGTAGCCCTTTGGCCACCTTGCCCTTGGCTTTCTGTGAGAATTTTAGCCCACCCAATTTCCAACATGGCGACTGTTAAAAAAAAAAAAAAAAGGAAGGTTGACTGTGTGGGCTGCCGCTTCCAGAAGAACAATTGGAAATCAGCGTATTCTTCAACCAAAATCCAAAACAACTGCGTCTGCCTAACTTGTCAAAGAATATAGTATCAAAAGACACTGCCAGATTACAAAAAGCTAACTGGAAACGGATGCTGTGAAAAGTTAAACAACTGAAAGCGGTTTTAATGGCACAGCAGTGCTTTTTTCCGAAAACCCGCGAGTTAAATGAAAATGCTACAAAGGCAACCTACAAAGGCAAGCTACAAGATTGCCAAGATTGTCTAAATTCAACCAAGAGTGAATTTATTAAAGATTATTCAAAGAACCAAAAGACCTAAAACATTATCAGCGTTCCAAATCTGGCACATTTCCTGAAAAAGTTGGACACCAATGTCTTAGATTGTTTTTCGATTTGAGGCAAAATGAGTAAAAACATAATTAAATGAGCAAAATTATTTGCCAGTTACACTTTTTTTTGCAGCGTACACTATTTTTTGCTTTTACACTCTATGACTTGGTTTACAATTCAAGTGCAGAGTGCTGCTCCATGCAAGTGATAGAACGTAAAAAAAGATGAGCCGAAATACGAAAAGACAGGTGATATTGATAGGACAAGGAGTGGGCTACAGAAGAATTGAGAGGAGAGGACAAGCGTCTTCAGACGGAGAATTGAGTTTGGAGAGGAGCGAAAAGGACAAAGAGTGGGAGAGTCAAGAGCGGCCAGATATTATTACCGCTGACCCTCCATGGTACTCAATCCGGCTTCTTTATTAGCTCTGTGTGCGAGTATGTGTGGAAGGAAGTTGACAACTAGCATAACCGCTACAACTTTACAGACGGTTGAAAAATAATGTCTACTTCACGCTAGAGGCCGACCGAATATTGGGTGGGCCGATTGTTGGCACAGATATTTTAAAATTTGACGGATATCGGTAGTGTCTTTTTTTTTAATACAACGATCCGATTATTAAGTCTCATGCAGCAGAGACTCTCTCCTCCCTTCCCCTCCTCCTCTGATCTCACTACCCATCCCGCGCCGTCTAATTAGATAAGCAACCAGGGGCAGAGCCACCAGAGCAAGAACCACATGAGAAAGTGGCAGCTCAGCTAATTCGTCCCGACATGCCGATGTCCGTAATGGAAAAACGTGTTGGCGATTAAAAGATAAATAAAAAAGAGTGTAGTTACCTTCTTTTAGACAGGTACTTTTAGGGAGACTGATATATTAGTTTTTATCATAACTTCAGCTGTTCTAAATTCTGTGGAACTTTCAAAGGAGTTAATTCATAGATACTTGATAAAACTTCCCAGCAAATTTTCAGCCGGCCCTGACAAAATTCCAAAATTTCTTGCTTAAAAAGCTAGCTGACTTTTTATGTGAACCATTATTTCACCTGTTCTCTAGATCTTTTGAGGATTCACAGCTGCCTGAGGACTGGCTTATTGCTATTGTCATACCGATTTTTAAAGGGGGGAGCACAACAAGTGCACCCAACTATAGACCAGTTAGCTTGACTAGCTGCGTCTGTAAAGTGCTTGAGAAAATTATCTCAGATGCCATATGGAAATTTATACAGGAGCACAATCTTTTTACGTTTAAACAACATGGGTTTAGGTCCGGACATTCTACCATGAATAACTTAATAGCTCATTTGAATAATATTACCAGTATGTTTTTTGTTCACAATATGGCTGGTCATGTTGTTTACTTAGACTTTTGCAAGGCTTTTGATAAAGTGTCTCATAACAAGCTTTTACAAAAACTGAAATGCTATGGTATTGGTGGAAAACTGCTTGAATGGATAACAGCATATTTGTCAAATCGTAAACAATGCGTAAAAATTGATGATGTTCTTTCAGCGTGGTCGGAAATTTGTAGTGGGGTACCGCAGGGCTCAGTACTAGGACCATTATTATTTCTGTTTTTGTGAACGACCTACCTGAGGCCATTCAAAGTAGTGACATCTCAATTTTTGCCGATGATGCTAAACTGTCGGCTTTCTTACCAAAAACCCAGGTGACAGGAACAATTGATTCTCTCCAAAATGACATTAAATCAGTTTTTCTTTGGTCCGAAAAGTGGCAACTGCAATTGTCATCTCATAAATGCTTAGCACAGTCGTTTTTACATGGTTCTGTTCCGCTGTATAACATTAATGATCATGATTTGCATGTTGTTACTGAACATAAGGATCTGGGTGTCACTCTTACTTCAAACTTAAAGTTTATCACCCATATCGCCAAAATTACCAACAAAGCCAATAACATAGCATCAAACATTTACAGAAACTTTTACAACAAGAACCCAGCATTCTTAGTTCGAATGTTTTGCGTTTATGTTAGACCCGGGTTAGAATATAACAGCGTTGTGTGGAACCCTTACTTACTCAAGGACATTAACCTACTGGAAGGAGTTCAACGACGGTATACGAAGCGGATACCTGGGATGCACAGCTTGTCATATCCGGAAAGACTACAAAGACTGAACTTGGACTTTTTGGAGCTCTGTAGAATTCGATTTGATTTAATTTTTGTGTTCAAAGTACTGCATGGAATGATCGATGTGCCTTTTGATCAATTTTTTGAGTTCTGTCGTGTTGATGGTTTACGTGGTCACAGATATAAGTTACGGGTGCCTAGACCTACCAGCAATTTGCATGGAAACTTTATTTCTTTCAGGATACCAAAAATTTGGAATTTTTTGCCTGACCTGGTTATTAGTGCAAATACGGTGCAAACCTTTAAGCAAAGGTTGGCAGAAACAGATCTGTCAAATTTCCTTAGGGGAGGGGGCGTAAGGTGACCATATTTGGCCATGCTCACTCTCAGCATTAGTTATTTTTTTTTGTGTCATGTTTTGATCAATGCATCCAACAATACCTTCAATAAACATTTCATTTCATTAGTTTATCAATAAAGTGTATGTGTGTTAGTGATTGAGAGAGAGCATAAATGCACGCTTAAACTAAAGTGGAAGTGATGAGCCCTTATCATAACATTAGTTCGTCAATCTGGCTCTAAAACAGCATTGCCCACACTTTTCAATTCACCGGCTCCGTAGAAATGTCAATGCACGTAAGTTCATTCAAGTAATGTTCGTTGTATTTTATTTATTTGGGCTATTGTAAAACGTTTCAGGGAGCTATTTAAGTTTTTACCTTTATACAGGTTGCTGCTAAGCCTACTTTTATTTCCTAAACTGTTAGTTTTTTGTTTAGGTGAAAGATTATTAATGTGAGTTGTATTCAAATTGTAATGTATTTACTGTAAAAAATACAAATAATACAAATAATCTGTATCGACCCTAAAAAACCCTCATTGGGCGATCACTACTTCACACCAATTGAAATAAACTGTCGTGGTTAAACTTTATAAAAGACGCTTCAGAAGCGTCACCGTTGCGAGTGGTGACCTTTTTAAAGAAGCTATCGCTTCTGCTCTCTCTCTATTTGCTCAATCAGGTGGGACGCCACAAAAAATTGTATTCTGACCTTTACGCTAAATAAAACCGTAATGGCCTGGAGCAAGTTAACAAGGACATTTGGCCAATTTATCTGTCACGGGATTCGCATGAAAAATAGTCTGCTAGGGCCGTGTTTGACAACAGCTAAAAACATCTTTTGATCACGCTCTTTTTGTATTGGATAAATGTCCCATTTTGCAGTGAACTGGGGATCACTTATGCTAACGCAATTAATTTCATATTTTTATTACGGATTACGGATGGTTTTTAATTGCGAATTGGGGAGCATCACTTTCATGCAAAGTCTTAATACAAAGCTAATCAAATTGCTACAATGGATCATTCTTGCTTTGTTAGTGTTAAAGAGGTTACCCGAGGGGAGTGAATGTTTTTTTCTCTTTTTATTGAGAAATGTTTGATGGATTTAAAAAAAAACAGTTCAAGTAATATTTTGAGTTAATAATTTAAAAATAAATTCTCACACAGTGAGTTGAAACTTGTAATCGATGTGTTTATATATACATATAAATATACATATATTGTCATGATCTCTTTCTCTCTCTACCGGTAACCAACATTAATCACCTCCCTGCTCTGTCACTGCACCCTTATCTGTTCCACCTGTCTGTTATCGTATACCACCATCTGTTCTGAATTTCCTGCCAATCAAGGTCTGAATTTAAAGCCCTGCCTTACAGCCTACCTTTGTCAGATTGTCTGCAAAGCCTACACCCCGGAACCTGTTTGTCTGCGCTTCTGACTCTGAACCTGGACCTGTTTGACCCTTTTGCCTTCTCTTCTGCCCCAGTCTTTCAGACTCGTGTTTTACCTAATCCAAGACCTGCCTCATCAACCTTGTTGTTCAGCTTCCTCTTCCATCTTTTAAGCCATCTTCCTTCAAGGTAGTCCCAAATCTCCACTTAAAGATTTCTCTTTACCTCAAGACCCTCTCTCCCGTTTCCCCCATACCTAAATAAACTTTCTTAACGTGACGCAATTGTGGTTGTTGTCTGTCTGATCCGTGACAGTACGATCTGACCCCCATGGACCCTGCGCACATCTCTCCCAGTATGGACCTAGACCCCACTGAACCAACCACTGCCATACAGCGCCTTGAAGAAACTGTGGGAGAGGTCCGATGGATGAACGGGGATCTCGCGTCTTTGTTGCGTCTTGGCCAGATTCAACAACAACAAATTCTGCGGCACCAACAAAAACTTGATGAGATTACACAGCTACTAACTCGCCTGACCCCAACCAGTCTGCCCGCCAGTCCAGCCACAGACAGTCTGCCCTCTGGTCCAGTTCCTGCCGCAGCTGATGCCCCGGAACCCAAGATAAGTAATCTAGAGTGATTCAAAGGTGACCCTACCCAGGTCCGGTCGTGGCGTTCCTGACACATTGCCGACTACAGTTCAACCTGCAGCCTCGGACTTTCTTCACTGAGGGGGGGAAGGTTGGTTATGCTATCACTCACTTGACAGGCCAAGCTCCACTCTGGGGAACCGCAGAGTTTTAACGGAAGGCCCCCTCATGTGAACATTTTGAACGATTCGCTAAGGAGATGGAGAAGGTATTTGACCTGGATTTGTCAACCACAGAGGCAGCCCAGGTACTGCTGACTATCCGGCAAGGCAGAAGGACCATAGCTGACTACTCCATTGACTTCCGGACCCTGGCAAGGTGAAGCTCATGGAACATGGAGGCATTGGTGCATGCGTTCCTCCATAGCCTGGTCGACTGCATTAAGGACAAGTTGATCTCCCATGAACAGCCTTCCACTCTGGGGAAGTTGAAGAGCAGGCTAAAGAGGCTCTCCGTAATCAGCCAGGTCCTAGTACTTGCCCTGATGATCGCCTCTTTGTCCCCGAAAACCTGAGGTCCGAGGTCATCCAGTGGGGACACGAATCCCGTTTTGCTTGTCATCCTGGCTCCACCTGTACTTCTCACCTGCTCGCTCAGCTGTTCTGGTGGCCCTTTTTCAGAAGGGAAGTACGGAAATTTGTACGAGCCTGTCCCACTTGCAACCAACATAAGTCGTCCAGCCAGCACCGTGCCAGATTGCTCCAGCATCTTCCCATACCTACACGCCCCTGGTCACACATTTCTCTCAACTTTGTCACTCGCCTGCCCCCTTGCAGTGGCAAGATGGGCATTCTCACCGTGGTCGACAGATTTAGCAAAATGGCCCAACTTATTCCCCTCCCTAGGCTCCCAACTGCGAAATAAACTGCACAAGTGATCCTGGAACATGTCATCCGAAACCACGGCCTTCCCAAGGGCGTTGATTCAGATCGGGGTCCACAATTCTGCTCGGTCTTTTGGAGTGAATACTGTAAGCTGCTTACACCTCACTCATCTGCTCGGCCATTGGTATGTCCCCTTTCCAATGTGTCTATGGGTATGTTGTTTCCTTTTACATGGGGACATTTGCAACATGATCAAACCGGAGTATCTAACTGATATTGATACAAAAACCTGGTATCAGTACTCGCCTAGCTGTAGTATTATTTATTTAATTGTATGTGATGAATGAAAATGTTTAATATTGTAAGATTTATTTTATGGTAAAAGAATAATTATTTATGTAAGATCTGAATACAGCAATGGCACAGCGGCTAAATGGTTAGTGCGCAGCCCCACCAAGCAGAGGTCCATGGTTCCATTCCAGCTACCCAGCCTCCACGTGTGGAGATTGCATGTTCTCCCCGTACCTGCATGGGTTTCCTCCTGGCACTCCAGTTTCCCGCCACATTCCAAAAACATGCATGTCAGGTTAAATATTCGTAATGTTCTTCTATGTACACTTTATATAGTGTCTTGGTTTTATTATGCTAGCAACTGTGTATTGTGCAGGGAATTGTGGTTCTTTACTGTGCACATGACAACAAACACTTGAATTTGAATTGAATTGAAATAATTGGCAGGTTTTAATTGCCCCCAGGTCTGAATGAGTGAGTTGTCTGTTCTTGTGTACCCTGCGACTGGCTGGCAACCAGTTCAGGATGTTCCCTGCCAACTTCTTGAAGATAGCGGCACAGATAGATGGAGGGATAAAGCAATTAAAACAAACAGCCTAAAAATATTACTGGCAGTTATATTTTTAGCCATGGGTGTGGCGGACAGCCGACCAGGGCAGCACGAAAAAAACAAAAAACAAAAAAAACAATAACTAATGTGCTCTGCAAAGCAGTTTTCATTTATCTAACAACTTATGACTTTATCCCTTGTCAAATGGGAGCCCCTGATTGCTGCAAAGGTGTGCAGAGAGACTGTGCGAGCATGGAAAGGTGAAGGGTAGGGACGGCGCAGGGGAAAGTTCACCTCTGACTGGCTCTCTCAAAATGAATAGCCGTGGGGTAGTGTGTTATAGCAGAGGGAGGATTCAATGTATTACTAAACATCAAATACCGTAAATTCCAGACTATAGAGCGCACCTGATTATAAGCCGCACCCACCACATTTCAAGAGGAAAAGCGATTTTGTACTTACACAAGCCGCACCTGTATATAAGCCGCATGCGCCCACATTAAAAAAATGCAACACGAAATTAACCCAGACCCGACTTTAAGTCTCGTGATTGTAACTGAATATCCTTCATTTAAGTACACAGTCCAAAAATCACAGCCGACTAAATGTACGTAAAATTATACCGGTACTTAAGGTTTGATGCAGACCGGCAGAGTCCGGTTCCCGTTGAAAGTAATCCAAAGAAAAAAGGGTATATTTCCAAATATAAGGGTGGTAAAAATATATATCCACTATTGTCCGCCGTGTCCACAAACACTGACCTTTACCGGTC
This sequence comes from Urocampus carinirostris, assembly GCF_059441175.1. Lineage (NCBI taxonomy): Eukaryota > Metazoa > Chordata > Actinopteri > Syngnathiformes > Syngnathidae > Urocampus > Urocampus carinirostris. The sequence goes on from NC_142368.1 coordinate 26,151,030, forward strand.
CCCATCTCCCGTCAGTCCGTGTTTGTTACGCCCCTTCTTTTTAATTCGCCGGTCCAAAACATATCAGGATAAGTGTCCAAAATAAATACAAATAAATACATTACAAAAATATAGAGTTGCAAATACATATTATACATGGTTACACATATTTACAAAAAAAGACGGTACACCAAGAGAGTTTTCAAAGCTTTAATAATAATAATATAACTTTCATCCCAAACGGTGCCTGTGACAGGTAGCAACACGCTAGCAACACGCTAACAACATGCTCGCAACACAGTAAACGGGTCTGTTAAAAAAATATACCGTACTTGTAAAAATCACGGTAAACCGTCCTCATCTTCCACCTTAAAACTGAAGCCATCAAAGTCGTCTTCCTCAGTGTCGGAAAGAGACAGTGTCATATAGACGTCGTCCCACGCTCCCGCAGCCTCACTCGTGCTGTCACTATTGCTGGTGTGCCCTCCTCTCCGTCACAGCTTTTCGGAACCCGTTGGTGATGGTGGATTCTTTTATGCTGCCCCACGCTGTCAGGATCCACTGGCAGACTTGCGAAAAAGTTGCCTTTCGCATGCGGCCAGTTTTAGTGAAAGATTTCTCGCCGCTAGTCAAGCCAAGAAGTTGCAGTCTTCCTCGGCGCATATATTCCACCGGTCTAAATCTTACCTTTTGTACTCGAGCGCCGCTGGCGGCCGTTAGAAGAATTACATAAATTGGCCGCATCACTGAATAAGCCGCAGGGTTGAAAGTTTGAGGAAAAAGTAGAGGCTTATAGTCCGGAATTTACGGTAATTAGTTGGTGGCTTCTGTCTTCCAAGTCACACTCATTATTCATAACTTTGAAAATACAGGACTCTCGTTTTTCTAAACTGTGTGAAATGGAGGTGGCATTGCTTGTAATCAGCTTTAATCACGAAATAGGGGAGCAGATTGGTTGTGACGATGTTATCGATGATTTTGCATCAAGGAAAGCCAGAAAGGTCAGGGTTGAGTTTGTTTTCTTTTCATTATTCAACTATATTTTATTTAGTGTGTTTTCAAGTGTGTGTGATTGTGTGATTTGATGTATAAGAATATAAGTCAATTGTATTATTTCATATTATTCTTCTCGTCACAATTTTTGATAAATATTTGCCATTTTTATCTATGTAGTGTATTTTGTATTGTTTGATAAATATTTGCTATTATATATTTAAGAATGAAAAATAATATAGGTTTTAAGGCTTTGTATTTTCAATAACAAAAAGCAAACTTAAAATAATGCTACAGACAGGCTAGAGCCGGTACTGAAATTAGCTTAATTTCAAATAATTTCCTACCTTTCCCCCTCCTCTCATTGCTTTCTATAATTCCCATTGATTCACATTGCCAACATTGAACTAAAAAGTGCAAGTAGTTTCAGTTCCAGAATATTTTAATTCCAGGTTCCACAGATCTGATCTTGAACATGCTTAGTGCCAAAGAAGGCTATAGACGTCAATTCTCAATTTGGGCTGACATCGAATCGATTACAAGTTTGCTTCATGCCTGTGGCTCATGGTGTGTATAAAAAGACTAAATGGCCGACTTGGGGTCATGCAGACTATGCAGACTGACAGACTAGAGGGGGCAACATAGCAACTGACAGGGCATAAACCGTCTTGTACTTTCTGTGGACATATTATGACTAAGTTCTTTGCATGGAAGGCCAAAAGAAAATCATTAAAAAACTTTAAAACAGATTACCCGGATGTTGTCAACATTATCTAGACTGCAATCAGCTCTCACATGTGCCAATTTGTAATCCACATTCCAAATTCAACGTGAATATTTGAACTTTAAGTGTTTTTCCCTGAGGCAAATGTAATCCATCATGCCTGAGGCTATATTTACTCGCCATGTGTCATCAAGCCACATTGCAGCAAGTAGACTTTCAATAGAACTTTTCACTAATCAGAAAGAAAGAGGTGAATTCAATAGCTAGGACGCAATAGTGAATTAATCAGAATAAACCCGTATAGTATTATGAGACAACAATCTCGACAGCAGCTCGACATGATGAACAAATGCAGCTCTTGGCTAAAACCTCGTGTTTAAGGATGTCTTGCAAATAAGGCTTTGACGCAATAAAGCTGACAAAGGACTGTCAGGAAGGCTTATAGAAGCTGTCCGTTGAGAAGAAACTTAGCTTCAAAGACTGGCCAACATAAAAAGACGGCGAGGGAAAACCTGACGGGCTATTATGGGATAAGTGAGGATTTTCTTATAGTCATTGATTGACTGCCATTGATGAGAGCAACAAATACTGGAGAGAAGAAACAGACAATATAAAATCGAAGGCCACACGATTACCTTATCAATTAGCTCATGGCTTCCAATAGTGGATCAGCTAACTTGCCAGGTAACTCTTGCAGCTAAATTCTGTCATTTTGCAGCTGCTCTAAGTCAGTAATCCTCGTCTCAATGACAAAAAACACTTCTGACACATATTGTTGCCACTAAAGAAAGACAAAAAGTAGCTAAATGCAATATACTGGGCAAGAAACAAAGACAGACAAAACACGCTAACCGCGAGACTAGCAATGAATGAAAGGCACCTGTACCGCTACAATGACATGTTTGAACTAGGCACTCTTAAAAACTGTCATGATTGCCGATTCAGAGCCCCTGCAACTGCTTAATTGCAGCCAACAGCCCTGAGACCTGATTGGTTGATTAACTCCTTTTAAACCCCCGGCTTTCAAGAGATCCCTGTCAGATTGTTATGTGAACCGATGCTCCCATCTAGGCAAGCTCATACTTTCAGACATTTTTCCTGCCCTGTTTTTCTCTGCCTGATCCTTGTTGCCAACCTGTTTCTGGACCTGACTCTGCCCCATTTTGCCTTACCGTTATCTGACCCGTTTTAACCCGCGACCAGCCTGACTCCTGTTGCCGATCTTATTTCCGTACTTGACACTGCCCTTGCTCTCCAGTCCCGGCTAACGACTTTTTTCCTGCCTGTCTTCGACCCTCATCGCTCGACACGGAAGTGCCACTTCCGCGTCTCCTGCTACCCTTGTCCGTCAACCATCGGATCGTGGAAGCAAGCCCTACTCTCCCTCATTATTAATAAAAACTGAGAAAACAAGCACTATTAGGTCCTGTGTCTGTTTCTGGTCCGTGACAAAAACAAAATTACTACGAAGCAATCACTTTCGAAAAAAAGAACTAATTAGACCATCAAATCGGTTAGTGTGTCCAGTCTTGAAAATTATCAGTGATGATTATAAAGGATTTTTGACATCTCCTTTCAATGTACAACATTGAAACTCCTTAGTACTCAATAATACTGATAAAAAGTGCAGATACAATTAATTACTTATGATAAATACATTGTGTCCAAAGATAACACCTTTTTATCCAAATCTAGCACATTAGCGTAAAAGGACAGTAAGTATTATTCAGTGCCTCCTAGTGGTGAAATATAACTCCATTCATTAAAAAGAATGATTAAAATTAAAAAGAAAAAATACATGAACCAGGGGCGATTTTCGGTTCAGAGCTGTGGGTGTGCTGAGCACCCAGAGTGTCTGGCTGGTTATTATTTTTTTTTCAATTTTGCCTTAAGTGATTTAAGATCATTCATCATTGTTCAGGATTAAAATTATTCTTATTTAGGGGTGCTTGGTAGCCTAGATGGTAGGGCGCCCGCTCCGAGACTGGGAGGTCGCTGGTTCAAGCCTCGGCCGAGTCAGACCTAAGACTTACAACATTGGTACTCATTGCCTCCCTGCTTGGCGCTCGGCATTAAGGGTTGGAATTGGGGGGTTTGGCTGCCTAATGACTCCCAACACAGCAGTTGGGTCTAAAATGGATGCGCCCTGTTTGGCTGCGACTGCATCGGCTTGCTACAGTTTAATTGTACGGGTCAGGTGTATCGACATTTCGTTCTGTGTGCATGGTTACAAAGAATGACAATAAAAGTAAATTCTATTCTATTGAGCAAAAAAAAATGGTTAGTTACGCCCATGACATGACCTCAATCATATAACCAAGCGTTTTTTTAAATTCATGTAAGTCGCAAAGTTAATATCAATTTTAAATAATGTTAAGAGCTGACATATTTATCCACCATCTTGCTGCTATTGGTACCCAAAAAACTTCAAAAAGGCTGGGTTAAAAATAGAAAATTAATAAAAAGGAAAATAGTACATTTTGGTTAGTTTGTATTCTTCCTTATGGTTTTCGGTTGTATTGCACCAAGGGTCTTTAAAGTGGTGCACCAGGTCGTCCCTTTAGAACACCTGAGTAGCATGCAGACAGGTTCAGAAAATAGCTTACCAGTGATGAGTCATTGTGTTTTTGCAGGAAATTTGGATTCTTACTGGGATGCTGTTTAGGAGTGGAATGATGCTTTTTTTTTTTTTAGATTAACTTCTAATAATTACAACCTGGTAATAACACAGTAACCAAATAGTGATAACATAAGTAGTTATTTTAGAAATGCATATCAACTGGTAGCCCTTTGGGCCAATCAGTAAAAAAGCGGTCTTAGCTTAAAAAAGGTGACCCCTGCAATACATCAAACAGTGACATTTAGAGGACATGAAATAGTCACTGACCCTTTAAAATGATATGGAATGAATTGTGATTTCCTTTCCTCGGACTTAGTTAAAACATGTTTTAAGTACATTCAAAGTCAATTTTACAATTTCTCTAAAACCATTAAATAATTAATCCAGTGTGAATCATGTATTTTGCAGAATCAAAAATACATCTGCAATTTACAGATGCTATTTTTAATCTTGCATGTGCATATGATTTTTAGCTCTTGAGTAAATAGCAAATGTATTTGTATTCAAGACAAATCTTCTTCCTACTGTATATACGTGTTGGGTAAAATTAATTATAGGTAGCTTACATTTTTAATTGCAATTTACCACTGGGAAAAGCTAACATAATTTTTTGCATGGCCCATAATAAATGTACATGATTGATATGTAATCCTTGCACTAATATACATTTCATAGTTCCCAGTTTAACTGTAGCATGCACGTGTCCTCTTGGATGCGACCCGATGACGCTTCATAGGACAATTCCATACAAAGTAATGTGCGCTCCTATTAACCATAAGGCAAGAAGAAATGAAATGCCAGAGCAAAGCCACCACAGACCAGTGTTTGTATCATTTTTAAGCAAACTTGTTAAGAAACAAGGCAACAATTTTAAGCATTTACAAGCACCTCACCCAAAATTAAAGCATTTTACCATCCTTAAAAGCATAACATTAAAATGCAAGCATTTTCAAGGATTTCAAGCATTTTCTATAGCCAGAACTAGAGGTAAGATCAAGCCTAAAAAAAAATCCGCCTGACCCGGCCAGAGTCACGGGTATATAAACCCGAACCCGCCCAAACCCGACGGATTATCTTGATTTGATGAACGAGCCCGAAATAAACCGAAAGCTTTCATTTGCCGCCAAAGTAAACACAAAGCTTTACTCTAGCTGTGCCTACTTAAGCGCCGAACTGTGTGTTTCGCCTGAAATACCCAGCATTGGGTTCACTCGGGGCCAATTGCCTCAAATCAAGTGTGCACTTCAAGTGCGGCACCTAAAGAAATGGTTTGGCGGTGAAGTGCGCATCTCGGCGACATGCAGCGAACCAAAATTAAGAAAATTGGTACAGAAAAAAAAGTCAAATTCTGCAGATTACAAGCTGCAGATAGTGGAAGATTTGGCTGAAAAGCATAATAAAGTTTGTAAAGCTTGTAAGCAATTTGCAAGAATCAGAAATTATGCCTGACGTGGGAACGGTGGAATAATTACTTGAGTGCATGCTGTGTATTTCCCCCCAGTGAAAGGGAAAAAAAAACGGCAAGAGAGAAGCACGACTGGTCCGACTTAATGATTAACATTTTAAGCCCGAACCTGGCCCGAATTCCTCAATACCGAGACCTGGTATCGTGTGTGCGTTACCTGTCACATCTGGGTCCGGTGTATCCTGGCTGGCACTGGTCACACAGCAGCTCTCCTCCCTCACTCAGGTGGCAGGTCGGGCTGAAACTATCGGGATAATCCCCACGGACAAGATGAAGTTGTTGATCATCCGATCCGGCAAGGGGAGCGACGAGAATGACAATAAAGAGAAGAGGACAGAGTGGACGGGTTAAGGCCATTGTACAAACTCTCTCCATTCACCTATGTAACATGTTTCGCACTCAGCTCGAAAAGAAGTAGAAAAGAATAGTGCACAAGTGAGTGCAAGCCAGAGCGGGGGTCGCCCTCCCATTCTCCAAAACTATAGATAGTTCAGCTGGCTCAGGTTCCGAACCAAGACTGGGTCATTAGCTGACTTCCCTACAAGCAACAAGAACTCGAATCAGAGGAAAGGTACACTTGTCAAAAGTTTCTATCAATATTTTGGAAAAGGAAAGTCAAACTTTCTACTCATTGTAAATAAAAATTTAAATCTGCATATAGATACAAATATGCATAAAAATAGGTATACATTCATGACAATAACTTTTATCTTTAGCCAGAGAACTCTAAGTGCATTCAATTATTCAATAGACACAAACGCAAAAACCAAGTACAAATAACGCTAATGATTTGAATACAAATTGTCAATACTGTTCACAGAATTATGTAATATAATATATAGAGTACATTTTTCCTAAATAATTCATTTAATAATAGCTCTTTATTAATTGGCTAATTTCAAGGTACTCGCATGGGACATCGTCGTGGGTACCGATACCTTAAAGAGGTGGATATTGGCACCGATACTGACATCTTGTGTTACTACTTCTGAGACAAAACATTTTAAAATAATTTAAAAAATGACAGATCATTAAACAATGACATATTTTCATCCATCCATCTATCCATCCCTCATATTCTAATGGATTCTTAATCCACTGATCGACCCATCCAATAAACCATCCATCCATCCAGCCATGCATGGTAATCCATCAATCTATCGATCAACCCATTGATCCATATACCCATCCATCCCATGTAATCTAAGTTGATTCTTAATCCATTTATCTATCCAAAATAATACGAATATATTCATAGTTCGTCCATCCATCCATCCATCCATCCATCTATCCATCCATCCAAATTGTGCCTAACTATGGTTTCTCCTTGTATGATGATGTGAACTTTTTCTCAAAGGAAGCAAATCAAAAATGATATCACACTGATCTTTGTGGTGATGGATGGAAAATGTAATTACAAATACCCAAAACAGAAACTCATCAAGCAGAAAAAACATGGCAGGGATCACACCGATTAGCACGCAAGGAAACTCAGAGAAATCACTCCTGTATTACACACAAAATTATTGATTAATTTTCTCGTGAGCACAAACAAATGAGAGTAGATGGCACGGCAAGATGTTGATAACTGACAGAAACGACTTTTATGGTGCCTGTAATTAAACCCAGGTGTAGATGAAGAGAAACCAGGTTGGATTAAAAACGGATTTTTGGATTGATTATAATTTACGGGGTTTTTCCCAACGTTCACACATCAATAAGATCTTTGACATTATCGCTGAGTGGAACTCCTGTTTGATTGGCAGGTTTGTTTGGACGGAAAGCGAGGGGAATAGGGGTCTATTTTTAGGTTCCGCTGGGCTGGCACCTCCCGGCTAATATTACATCACGGGAAGAGACATGTCTCTCTTTGACTCGAGAGGGAGTTTGTGCTCATCGGCAAGGCATCATGAACATTCTCAGCTGTTAGGTGTGTGTGTGTGTGAGTGAGAGGGTAAGGGGTTGGGGGACAAGGAGGCATACTGTAAATGCATGGATACACTCCACTGTAATGAGCTATGTACAACTACAAAAAGATAAGGCTCGTCACGTGATGAGAATATAAAAAGTAGACACCCAATTATTAAATGTAAATCTCAAACAGAAATAAAACATTATTTTTAAAGAGAAAGTAAAACACAGCTGAGTACAAGAATGCACCCCTGATAAATGTCAGGTGTTGGATTATGCTTTTTTGTGATGACTTCTTTAATAATTGGGAAAAAAACGGGCCAATAATCAAATTCATGCAGACTATCTGTTTTGATAAAATATATATATTTTTTTAAATAAAGTCAGCTAAAATTGCACTGGTTCTATTTTATCTCTGAATCATATGTACTCGTAAAAAGAGCCATATATGGCTCACGGGCCATAGGTTCCCGACCCCTGGGTTATACCTACACCTTCCCGTCCCAAAGTTTATTAGACGACAACATCAGGTTGGAGACTGACTGTACGTAAACTCAAACCTAATGCTGCATTTTCCACAATGCGGGAATCTATATTTTCTGACTGATACATTCCATTTATCGGTCAGAGATCGATTAAGTTCAAGAAAATGAAAAATAATTGTACAACACAATGTTCTATACTTTTGATATTGTATTTATGATACAGTTGTAACCTTTATCACGCAGAAAAGATAGGGAAAAAATAAGACATTTGAGAGTTAAATGTAAGAATTGTAGACATTTTTAATGCCTCCTGAATAAGCTATGCTTTAGAATCATATGTCACTGATTCTGATCTCAGTTTATTGATCATGAAGGAATATGATTCCGCCATCTTGGCACCTGTGATTTTAGCCTAGAAAAACTAAGGCGACATGAAAAGAGGTTTTAACTTCCTTTACGAATGTCGAGTCACCAGCTGCTTCTGATTTTGAGTGGATCTTTTAGGGACTCCAACCAACACGGATGACATTTACACCAACTGCTCTGGTGATATTTGAGCTCTACTGCCAGGCAGCGGCTGTTATTTTCTTCCACACAGAAAAAAAAGAAGAGGATGAGGATAGAGAGGCCAAAGAGGGAATTGAGTCTATATCCAAAGGTCAGCGGGGATAGATTGAGTGGTTTGATGACAATTTTTTCCAGGATAACATACTTGTTACCGGGCACGTTGAGAGGGCAGGCGCAGGGTTGGCAATCTGTAGCTGACCCCTGGGTGGCGTCCCCGTAGTAACCAGGTAGGCACACGTCGCAGTGGGGGCCTGTGGTGTGGTGGGAACATTCCTGTATTGATGGAAAGTAGGTTTAAGGTGTTTATTTCCACAACAGTGCAAACATATTTGTGACATCTGATTGGCAGAAAATTTATCTTGTTTTAGGTTTTTTTTTCTTTCTTTTTTTCTTTTTTACACTGTTTTTATGAAACATAAGGAAAAATGATTAAAATTAGCATATTGATTTGTCTTTTTTTTATTTTATATTCAATATTTTTCTAATCTTACAACAAATACACAAATGTCTGTAAATCTAAATTAAAGATAGCTTTTACTAGACTGCACAAACAATTCGGTAATTTCCCACAAAACAGTACAATAATTGATTATTTGTTGTGCAGCACAGTGCTTGAAAAACACTGCTCTAGGTGAGCCTCTTGTTAGGTGAAATAAATACATTGAATTGGTCCACAAAGGATGCTGTCTCAATAGCCCAGCACAATACCCTGACCCATCTGCAGTAGCCAAACACATAAAGTATGCTTGACTGCTGTTAGTAGACTTCAGCTCAGCTTTCAACACCGTCATCCCAGACAAGCTAGCACTAAATCTACACACGGTGGGTCTGCCTGAGTCATTGTGCAACCGGATCAGTGACTTTCTCAACAGCAGGCCTCAGGTGATAAGAATTGGGAAGCGGCATCATCCTCAGCATGGGCACGCCACACAGGTGCGTGTTCAGCACATTTACTCACCACTGTGCTCAGGTCAGGTCAGGTATGGAAGCACGCGCCCCTAAGGCACTTCGCCGGGCTCACCCTACCCCTCCACTCCACTGGCCTTCTCCAGGCCATCGCCCAGGCAGACGCCCGGCCCATCCCCCAGGCCTCCATGTATCTTCCCAGCTGCGAGAGCCACGATAACGCGGGCGAACCACGATACACGCGGGTGAACCACCAGCCTCTCGGATCCCAAACAAAAAGGATTCGATGAGCTGGGTCTTCCGGCGGAAATAGAGCCACATGTCCGTAGAAACGCAGCTGGCGCTCCCGAATCTGGCATGTAACACGTCCCATCTGCGCTCTGTTGACCACCTGTTGGTTTGACACGTAGTCATTCTATCGGTACCCGTAGATTCGCCGAAGGGACCTTGTCACAAAGGAGTCCAGTCTACGCCTTATGCCCTCGGTGAGCCACCAGACTTCATAAGACTAAAGCAAGGTCGATAACACCAAGGACCTGAAAATGCGGACTTTCGTCCCTGTGCTCGGATAACGGGGGCGCCACACGGTCTTGTTCAGCGAGTTCATCGCTCCGTGTGAAATGCCAAGTTGATGGGCGACCTCTGCCTCGCACGAAGTGGAACAGTTAACTACGCTGCCGAGGTAAGTGAACTTTTCCACATTCTCCACACTTTCACACACCACAGACAAAGAATCGACAGCAGCATCCAACAAGCCGCCACTGTGCTGTCATCGAGGATACATCTCTCACGGTGGTGATCAGCAAACAACCTGGTGCTCAACACTAAGAAGACCATTGTGGAATTTAGGAAGTTCACAAAGACTGACCAAGCCCCACTCCTCCTGGATAGCGAAGTGGCATAGCAGGTGGACAACATCAAATCAAGTTACTGGGCCTCCACATAACATCAGACTTCTCCTGGACTACCAACACTCGCCACCTGGTGAAGAAGGGTCAGCAAAGAATCTTCTTCCTCAGGAAAATTAATTGGGCTGGTCTCTCCCCTTCGACTGCTCCTCAACTTTTACAGAGCATCCTCTGCCTCAACGTGACTGTGTGGTGTGGCAGCTTCACGGTACGGGAGAGGAAATAACTGGCGCTGGAGTTTGGTTCGAGTTGGATACTCTGGTTTCCTCCCACATTCCAAAAACATGCATGTCGGGTTAATTGGTCGGTTAGGTCTGAATAAACGAGTATGTTATTTGTGTGCCCTGCAACTAACTGTCGCAGGCAACCCCGCTACCCGGGTGGGGGATAAGTAGAACAGGAAATAGATGGATGGATATTATGCAATGTGGGTTCAAAGGTCAATATTGACACCAATTAAAAAAGGAAGATAAACACTTTTTGCAAATGACTAGAGAAGGAACATTAAGGTTTCTATTAAAGACACTTTGGCGGATTATTATGAGGCCAGCTGAAAAACAAACCGGGGGGAATGAAGGTAATGATGCAGTACGGGATGAGCATCACATCGCATTTTGTTGCCACGGTAACCGAGCACTTAGGGCTAAACGAGATGAGCCAGAACTTTGTAACCGATGCGCCTCATAATCAGGCAGCAAATCGGAGCATTAGTGAAAGTCAAACGCGGCGGTAATTCGATTTAGAGAATGCTTTCATCACACACAAAGGCGAGAACCCGTCGCTGCACGCGGCGTTTTAAGTTATTTGAACATAAAATAGCAAAGTTAAAGTGTAATTTGCTTGCCCTCATGATAAAAAACAGAAATTGTTCTTTTAAAGTCACAGCTCTGCACAAATGTGTGTACATTTATGAATGTGTGTTGAATCGAAAATCCTCATTGTTGACACTATACATAAATCAGCTAACGTTACTTGTTTTGATCTTTAGGAGGGCGACCATTTAAAATAATATTAAGAAAACACAATATCAATTAAAAAAAAACTTTAAATTAGTGAAGCTACAATGTGGATTTCATATGCTACATTAGTATGTATACACCTTTCTTTAATATAATTTGTTGTTTCTGGGGAAGAATGTATGCATCAAATAGAGAACTAGTATTTTTGTTAGGTATCTTTAACAATAACTACTCGAGAAAACAGTAATTGTACTTTGTCAATTTAGATACCCGTACACTATTTTCAGATTTTGCAATAATAGCCTTTTTTACTTCAATCATTGTTGTCATTATTTTCTATTTTTCCATTCCTTTTTCACTAACTTTCCTGGGACCCATTATTATGGGCAAAAATAGGGGATTAAATGTTCTTAATCACAATAAGATGAGATGCAGTCCCTCTCAAACACATTCGGGAAGGCGCCGATTGACTGAATAGGAAGTAAAGATCGGGTAAGTGGGGAGCACATGAGGAAACCAAACGGACGTGGGCCATTGAGTGGCTTGGAAGGCTGTGCCTCTCTTACTCTCCCTCGTGTTCATTTCATTTTATGCAAATATAAGCAGAAAATAGAGTTGGGGTTATTCATTATGTGCTCATAACAAAGTAAACAAAAAGTTTGATAACCTTACCAGGCAGTGGCCCGTGATCTGGTGGCATTGAGTGGCATGGCCGTGACAACGGCACACTTCACATATGCCGTTGTACAGATTTCCATCCACTCTTCGGGATCCGGGTACACAGGCCTAGAAAGCAAATCAAAAGTGTTTGCTATCTTGGTTGCTAAAATCAAGTCAAGTATATTGCACCCTCGTCATCCTGGAAGAGGGATTACCACTTGTGAGGCCCCTTCTTAAGGTTTCTTATTTTTCCTCCTGCTCGGGTTTGAGTTTTTCCTTGCCCACATGTTGGTTTAAGATCAGGGGATGGGGTAATTGTAACTTGTGCAGTCCTTTGAGACATCTTGTGATAAAGCGCTATACAAATACATGTGACTTGATTTGTTTGCTAAAATAGAGAAGATCGTTTTTTTTGTTGTGTGTTATGTAATATTCATTCAAAGAATAATTATTGAGGGCAATCAAGGCCAGATCATAGGTAGGTGATTGTATATAATTCTAAAAAAAATGCTATGTTGCTTGTTTTGAGGCCTGTTTTTGGCTTGTCTGTGAATTTAATATTGTTCAAATAAAGACATTTTTTGTAAATAGACAGACGAGGGAGCTGAAAATTCACCTGGATTGTTAGAACAGGTTGAGGATAAAAATGGCATGATCTGATAGTTTGCAAGCTATTGTGAATATGAGGGAAAGATTAGCACTACATAGGTGTAAGAAATGTCATGTCATTCTAAATGACATTTTTGATATACTGGAGATCTGCCAAACATTGAAAATCATTTTTCAGAATGGATAAAGAAAAGGTGTTGACAATTTTTTCGTAGTAGCATTTAAGAGCTAGTGTTGGTAGAATGGAGTGTGAGGTATTGCACAGAGTAAATCAGGGAAGCAAGGTTTTGGGTGCTCTCAGGAGAGTGATGAACAACAAGAGTATGATTATGGATGTTAAGAGGGGACTGTATGGGAGTGTGATTGTGCCGACTGAGTTGTATGGTGCAGAGACTTGGAGCATGAATGCAGATTTAAGAAGGAAGTTGAATGTTTTTGAGATGAAGTGTTTGATGACTATGTTAGGAGTGACAAGATTGGATAGACTGAGAAATGAAATTGTGAGAGACAGAACTGGAGTAGTCGTGGAACTGAGCAAGCGTGTTGATAAGAGAGTATTTGGTTGGTTTGGACACATGGAGAGGATGGATGAGGAGCGAATGTTGAAGAGGATCTACAGAGCAGAAGTCAATGGAAGGAGACCAAGAGGAAGGCCGCAATTGACGTGGATGGATGGTGTTATGAGTGCACTGCAGGAAAGAGGTCTAAATATAATGGAAGCTAGAGCTCTTGTTCGTGATAGAAAGAAGTGGAGAGGTGTTGTGAAAGGATAGTGGGATTGTGGACGCGTTGTTAAGGATGGGCTGGGCACCCGTATGATGCGGCAGGGGTAAACCAGTGAAAGCTGTCGGGCCCTGCTGTTGAGCAAAAGAGTGTGTTGTGTCACCCTGACCCGAGTGACATTGCCGCTTTCTGGTGTCCCGTTTCATCTGGAGGGAAGAAAGCATGACCAACTTGGGTGCCGAGGGGCCTAACTTGTTTGCGTGTTTGGGCAATTGGGTTGGCATTTTTAAAGATCCCAAGCAATACTAAAGATTCTTAGTCTATGTTAGCACTTAATAATGTTATTATTACATAAAAGATAATTGTGTGGTGACCGCTAAACCATCAGGTGGTTCCAGAGGCCTCTCATTAAAATTAATGGCTATAATTCAGGGCCAAATAGTCAAAGACCATTTCGGGCTCAAATGCCACTCGGCATATGACAAAATGATGACAGACGGGTTTAACGTATTTACCTCACATGATGTCCCAGTATATCCGGGGGGACAAAAGCACATTTCAACAGCTGATGACCTCCTCCCTCCCTTGGGTAAGGGATCAGACACTTGCATGGAGAATAAGTGGAGTCTACAGGAACACAAAGATTTCGAAAACAAACAAATTGCATGCTGATTTACGCTTGAAACAGTTTCTATTTGGGATCTCATAAATCACGGGACCCCCATACCTGTACACTGCGCTGGGCTCTGTACTATAAGAGGCTCTGACCATGAGTCTGGTCATGTTTGCCAGGATGGTCATGAAGTCCCTACGACTGACTGGCTGAGCAGTGTCCAAATACAGAAAGTTCTCCGGGAGGAGATCGATGCTACTGGTGCTGGGCGAGGGAGGGTATACGGGTCGTCCGTACGCTCGGTCCATGATCTTGATTCCACCACCCTGCGGACAAGAGAATCAAGCGTTTCGATTTGTTTCATTTTGTTACAATTAATTCAAGGGAATTTTAAAGAAATAACGCCTGATCAATATTCGCAAACCGACTCAATGGTAAGTGAATCGAGACTTAGCCTGGGTATTTGACGATCTCTTGTTAGGAGGAGATCGATGCCATGTAGCGGTTAACAAAGAGTGACAAGCACTGATGGAGAGGCAAAGGCGGGAGTATGTTGACCCGCACCCCCACCCACCCCATATTTCCCTCCCTCGTGCCAATAAGCCATTAAATAACTACTAATTGAGAGAGGAGACGGAGGGCGCACAGGGTGATGGGAATCTCAGGTTGTGCTGATGCAGGAATGTATGCTGCATGCATTTTAAGAGCAAGGTTACAAAATCAGCCTGGGATGAAAAAAATAATTTAGAACATTCAAACACATCAGTGAACATTAAATGAGAATATGGAAACATGCTCACATAGTGAGTAGCTACATCATAGTACGTAGCTAACATTTTTAGTCTACTGCCTTTATCGCACATACCTCAGCTCATTCACTGCCAAAATACATTGTGCATGGAAGTCAATGGCTCCTCAGTAATAATTTGGGCTGCTCTTGTGAAGTAATGTATGGTAAAATTATATCAAATAATAATTCCATCTTTCTGCGTAAAAGAAACGGATGCTAACCTTCCATGCAAAATAATATCGATATATCACAATACGACGCACATTTTTAAAACATAATACAATGCTAGTTTTCATGTTTGAAGATGACAATGCTAAATTGAAACAAGTCAAGGCTAGCTTTTCATGCAGAACACAATAATTATGGCACAGAAGAAGCTAGATGATGTTAATTTTTGGCGTAGGAGGAAACAAGGCTACTAAGCCAATAGAAAAATACTTCTCAGCACAAAAGAGGCTGGTTATAAGCACATAAAAAGAACGCATACGTTTTGCTCAAAGGCTAGCTTTCCACGCAGAAAGATAATTCTAGCTTTCTGGGCTAATGTAAACACATTAGTAAAGCCTAGTTTTTATTGCAGAGGCAGACAAGGGTACTTTTTGACAAAAGAAGACAATGCTAATTTTCTGGGTAGAAGGAAACATAGTTAAAAGAAGATAACATGAAACATCTGCGCCAAAAACGATAAAGGTAGTTTGCAGCGTAGAAGAAAAGGCTTGTTATGGTGTAGAATGGGTGTCAGCAAGAGGCAGCTCTGAAAACGCATGCATATCTTTGGTGCTCCCTCGTGGCTCCTAGTGTTTGATGAAGGAAAATTATATGGTTTCTGTAGGAGGACAAACATGACACAAACATTCTTAACAATTTTCAATGAAAATAAAGGGATAGAGAGTGAGAGATACAGAGGTAGGTAGGTAGGTAGGTAGGTAGGTAGGTAGGTAGGTAGACAGACAGATACAGTATGTGTTGCCTTCCTTATAAGGCTTACCTTTTTAAAGCTTTCTTTTTTTGCTCTATTTTTGAATTGCCAACCCCTGGTATAGAAGAAAACATTATGTTTTATGTTTTAGCTGAAATGATGGAATATTTTGGCGTGGGAGCAAAAAAAGTTCATTTTATATAGTAAAGAAGAAGACAACGCCAATTTTCTGGCCAAAATTGACAATTCCAATTTTCAACTTAGAAGTGAGCCACTGGTAGTTTGTCCAAAGAAGAAGTTGTTAGAAATTGCTACAAAAGAAGAATATGAGACTATATGAAGCACACATTTTTAATGTAGAAGAGAACAATGACAGCTATTAACAAAGATGATGTTGCTAGATTCCAGCGCTGGAGATGTTTACAGCATAGAAGAATAGAAAGCTATAGCTCCACCCCAAAAAAAAAATCACTGGCAGTTTTTGTGCCAGTCTCTTGGGTTTTTGGTGAAGAAAAGGATAACAGACATCTTAAACCACTCGATGAGACAGGGTGAGAGGTGAAATTGATCACATCAAAACTGTGGCGCTTACTTTGTCTACAATAAGTGATGTAACCACAGTCAGTGATGACATACTCGGCCATTAATTTGTGCTTTTTGAGGAAACATGATACTTTTGTTTGTGTCACTGGCGCCCAAGGTATTGAATTATTGAACATAATGAAAAGCCACAAGGTAAGACTTTGTTGATTTTCAAATGCATCGTGGTTAGCATGTCCGCCTCACAGTCTGAGTGGTCGTCTGCGGGTGTTTTGCCATCATCCTGAACCCTACAAAAATCCTTTTAACTAAATGTGAATGTCAATATTTGGATTGGCGGTTACATAACTCATTCAGTGACAGACGTTTCTCTCAAATGCGATGTGCAAGACAATTTTTGCCAGTTTGACTCTTTTTTGAAGGCCGACAGAAAATTAAGCTTTGTGGGTATATACGCATAGAACACATCAAAAGAAAGTGTGAACCCTCATCTTTCAGTAAAAAAAAGTATGTTTATAGCAAGTACCATTGGGTGGTTATACTACAGTTGAACATTGCTAAGTTTCATGAAAATACTAATTTTTAGGGAAAACTTCTGAGAGACATGGGTTTTTGTGAAAGGATGAGTTTCAAGCACAACTTTCACTTAACCTATTTTTTGTATTTTTGATACCTCCCAAATCAATGCTTTCCATAAACACAAGGGCACTTTGCCAGCAAAATAAATTTTTACTGCAAGAACAATGAACTTATGCGAGAACGATGCATGAACTTTGCAAGAACTTTTTTCGTATCCAGTGAAGCGATCACAATTTGGGTCGTCATGGTGATCGCGCTCCTCCTTGATCTGCTACCTTATCGTGGTGGAGGAGTTTGTGTGTCCCAATGATCCTAGGAGCTATGTTGTCGGGGGCTTTAAGCCCCTGGTAGGGTCACCCATGGCAAACAGGTCCTAGGTGAGTGGCCAGACAAAACGCAGATCAGAAGACCCCTAATGATGAGAGAAAACTTTGGTCCTCGATTTCCCTCGCCCGGACGCGGGTTACCGGGGCCCCCTTCTGGAGCCAGGCCTGGAGGTGGGGTCCGCTGGCGAGCGCCTGGTGGCCGGACCCTTACCCACGGGGGCCGGCCGGGCACAGCCCGAAGGGACGACGTGGGACCCTTTTCCCATGGGCTCACCACCTGTAGGAGGGGCCAAAGGGGTCAGGTGCGCAGAGAGCTGGGTAGCAGCCAAGGGAGGGGTCCTTGGCGCGACGATCCCCGGCTACAGAAACTGGCTTTTGGGACATGGAACGTTACCTCTCTGGCAGGGAAGGAGCCCGAGTTGGTGCGTGAGGTTGAGAAATTCCGACTAGATATAGTCGGACTCACCTCTACGCACGGCTTGGGCTCTGGTACCAGTCCTCTCGAGAGGGGTTGGACTCTCTTCCACTCTGGAGTTGCCCGTGGTGAGAGGCGCAGAGCCGGTGTGGGCATATTAATTGCTCCACGGCTCGGCGCCTGTACGTTGGGGTTCACCCCGGTAGACAAGAGGGACTGTTGTTTGTGCTTATGCACCAAATAGCAGTTCGGAGTACCCACCCTTCTTGGGGTCCTTAGAGGGTGTGCTTGAGAGCGCGCCCCCTGGGAACTCCCTCGTACTGCTGGGAGACTTCAACGCTCACGTGGGCAATGACAGTGAGACCTGGAAGTGCGTGATTGGGAAGAACGGCCCCCCTGACCTGAACCCGAGTGGTGTTTCGTTATTGGACTTCTGTGCTCGTCATGGTCTGTCCATAATGAACACCATTTTCAGACATAAGGGTGTCCATATGTGCACTTGGCACCAGGACACCCTAGGCCGTAGTTCGATGATCGACTTTGTCATCGTTTCGTCGGACCTGCGGCCGCATGTTCTGGACACTCGGGTGAAGAGAGGGGCGGAGCTGTCAACTGATCACCACCTGGTGGTGAGTTGGCTTCGATGGTGGGGAAAGATGCCGGCCCGACCCGGCAGACCCAAGCGTGTTGTGAGAGTCTGTTGGGAACGGCTGGCAGAATCTCCTGTCAGAAGAAGTTTCAATTCACACCTCCGGCAGAACTTCGCCCATGTCCCGAGGGAGGCGGGGGACATTGAGTCCGAGTGGACCATGTTCCGCGCCTCCATTGTCGAGGCGGCTGATCGGAGCTGTGGCCGCAAGGTAGTCGGTGCCTGCCGCGGCGGCAACCCTCAGACCCGTTGGTGGTCACCGGCGGTGAGGGATGCCGTCAAGCTGAAGAAGGAGTCTTAACGGGCCTTCCTGGCCTGTGGGACTCTGGAAGCAGCTGGCAGGTATCGGCTGGCCAAGCGGAATGCGGCTTTGGCGGTTGCCGAGGCAAAAACTCGGGCATGGGAGGAGTTTGGCGAGGCCATGGAAGCCGACTTCCGAACGGCTTCGAGGAAATTCTGGTCCACCATCCGACGTCTTAGGGGGAGGAAGCGGTGTGCCATCGACACTGTGTATAGTGCCGATGGGGCGCTGCTGACCTCGACCCGGGACGTTGTGAATCGGTGGGCGGAGTACTTCGAAGACCTCCTCAATTCCACCGGCACGTCTTCCTCTGGGGAAACAGAGCCTGAGGACTCTGGGTTGGGCTCTCGTATCACTGGGGTTGAAGTCACCGAGGTTGTCAAAAAACTCCTCGGTGGCAGGGCCCCGGGGGTCGATGAGATCGGCCCAGACTTCATTAAGGCTCTGGATGTTGTGGGCGTGTCATGGTTGACGCGCCTCTGCAACATCGCGTGGACATCGGGGACAGTGCCTCTGGACTGGCAGACTGGGGTGGTGGTTCCCGTCTTTAAGAAGGGGGACCGGAGAGTGTGTTCCAACTACAGGGGAATCACACTTCTCAGCCTCCCTGGTAAGGTCTATTCAGGGGCACTGGAGAGGAGGGTCCGCCAGGAAGTCGAATCTCGGATTCAGGAGGAACAGTGTGGTTTTCGTCCTGGCCGTGGAACACTGGACCAGCTCTATACACTCTTTGAGGGTGCATGGGAGTTTGCCTGTCCGGCCTACATGTGTTTTGTGGACTTGGAGAAGGCATTCGACCGTGTTCCTCGGGAGGCCCTGTGGGGGGTGCTTCGGGAGTATGGGGTACCGCACAGTCTTATCTGGGCTGTGCGGTCCCTGTATGCCCGGTGCCAGAGTCTGGTCCGCATTGCCGGCAATAAGTCAGATTCGTTCCCGGTGAGGGTTGGGCTCCGCCAGGGCTGCCCTTTGTCACCGATTCTGTTCATAACTTTTATGGACAAAATTTCTAGGCGCAGCCTTGGCGGGGATGGAGTCCGGTTTGGGGGCCTCAGCATTGCGTCACTGCTTTTTGCAGATGACGTGGTGCTGTTGGCTTCCTCAGCCCGTGATCTTCAGCTCTCGCTGGAGCGATTCGCAACCGAGTGTGAAGCGGCCGGGATGGGGATCAGCACCTCCAAGTCCGAGGCCATGGTTCTCAGTCCGAAAAGGGTGGTATGCTCCCTCCGTGTCGGGGAGGAGGTCTTGCCCCAAGTGGAGGAGTTCAAGTATCTTGGGGTTCACAAGTGAGGGTAGGATGGAACGGGAGATCGACAGACGGGTCGGTGCAGCGTCTGCCGTCATTCGGACCCTGTACCGGTCTGTCGTGGTGAAGAGGGAGCTGAGCCGAAAGGCAAAGCTCTCGATCTACCGGTCGATCTACGTTCCTACCCTCACCTATGGTCATGAACTTTGGGTCATGACCGAAAGAACTCGATCCCGGATACAAGCGGCCGAAATGAGTTTCCTCCGCAGGGTGGCTGGGTTCTTCCTTAGAGATAGGGTGAGAAGCTCAGTCATTCGGGAGGGACATCTAATAAGGATGCCTCCTGGACGCCTCCCTCGGGAGGTGTTCCGGGCATGTCCCACCGGCAGGAGGCCCCGGGGGCGGCCCAGGACACGTTGGAGAGACTATGTCTCTCGGCTGGCTTGGGAACGCCTCGGGGTCCCGTCGGATGAGCTGGAGGAAGTGGCTGGGGATAGGGACGTCTGGGCTTCCCTTTTAACGCTGCTGCCCCCGCGACCCGACCTCGGATAAGCGGAAGACAATGGATGGATGGATGGTGATTATGGACAATTTACGAAGGCACCTTATAATCTTTTTTAAAAGGAATGAATGTTTAAAGCATTATCAGTCTGTACATATTTTTTTGCTTTTATCACCGCACTGCACGTCCTCAAGATATGAGCCACACCTACACACTACCAAGCAGTGTCATACATTGGATACAAGAACTAAACTAGGCACTGGCATAGTCTTGATTTATCATAATGAAATCATTCCAAGAGGCTTGGTACTAGAGGTAAAATCAGGCCTAAAACATCCAGCTTGACTGGCCCCAGCCTGCAGGTATTAAGGCCCAGATTTGCATATTTGATTTGTGAGGACAAAGAAGAGGACAGAGGAATAAGTAAGTGCAACTTTGGCCACCGAGTGCACGCGCCGATGCACGCATGAGTGTGCTGATTAGCATGCCGGCACTGTCGGACACAGAAAAGGAATCACTTGAAAAACACATGAGGTATGTAAACACAGCCACAAGGTACTGTTACAACAGCGTGACATCACGGCCGGACGCTTGCTGAAAATTGTGGCGATAAGAATGGCTACTGTGAATGAACAACAGTGAGCACAGAGCCAGTTTTAGTGTCAGTTAAGTGCCTTATTGATCACAACATTGGCGACAAGAATGTAGCTTCCACTCTTGCATCCTCCGTTCTTCGCACTGCCTGTCGATCCACCAGTCCCGTGACCCCGCATGTTAGGGTTTTTTGAAACTTTTTTTGAAGCCATCGGGCTATTTGATGCTAGTGACGCGCAAAGGTGGAAAATGCTAATCCATAGCCTGTGGAGAAAGGGCCAACGCATCTTTCGAAGCCAAGAAAGTTGCAGACTGTATTGCATATCTCTCTAGACACTTCGCAGCTCCACAGGGTGTCATGGTATCTTTCAGCAGCATCAACAGCGGACCGGTGAGTTGGTCCACCATAACTCAGCCGACCTCTGGGGCTTAGCCACCCTCTGCAGGTTTGGAGACTTGGAGGACGAGATGAATAGAGACCAGCTAGTTGAGCACACGACGGATCTTAAACTGCAGGACAAGATGTTTTTATCGCCGGATGACACGCCAATAATTAAAAAAAAAAAACAGCAAGAGAGAATCCCGGCCCAGCCCGAGCCTGATTTGAGGAATTTGAGGCCCAACCCGAACTGAGTTTTTGTTTAGGTTCGGGCAGGGTCCAAGCCCGGGCCTTAAAACTTGCCTCTAATTGGTACTCAAAGAAGTACAGTACAGTAAGTCTTTAGATTTTTTTTTTTTTTTTTAAACATATTTTTACGTTTCGGCACTCAGGGACACTGCTTCTGAAAATGTATTTATATGTTATGGCACTGAATGAGTTGAAAAAGAACAGGAGATAATAATGAGCAGATTCCCAATGTAATGGAAGCAATTGCTTTAGTGTTTTATGCTACAAATATCAATTCATCTCAAATCTTTTTTCTCTAAATTGTAATGTTTTTAAAAATGTGAATTTAAAACTATTTTACACAGCTTGAGCAGGTGTTTGCATGCTAGCTGATGGCTGCCAGACAAATAGAGAGTTGATTACAAGTGGCAACGGGAAAGATGGTGAGCAGCTTGACAGTTTGTAGGTGGTTCGTTATTGTCATCGTTGCGAGCACATTTTTGTTGACAACAAGGGCCGACACTTGTCTTCTTCCTTTTCCCCTCCTCCTCCTCCTCTTCCTCCTCCTCGTCTGTCACTCTCACTGACATGTCTTGAAATAACATTAGCTGCTATGCTATACCTCCATCGTTTTCATTTCTTAGTCACTTAGGTATCCAATTGCTCACAATTGTTCTAATTAACTTTTCCATTCAGTGCTCTTGTTTTATATATATATATATATATGTATATATATATATATAAAGTTTTGGTTTACAAAGGTTATATGATGGTTTTTATGTCGCCGCTATTAGCAGATTTTATGGACTATTTTATTGCTAAAATGAGTCATCATTCATCTATAAAGCTAATCTGTATTTACTCCCCTTCATTGTTGTGTGCATGCAGATGCATTACGTGTTTTTAGTCATTTTAACAGATTGCTTTTCTTTTAACAAACTTGGAGCTTATTTGTTTTTCCAGCCAATTATACTCCAAGTACAAACATGGGTGTCGCCATTGTAAAAACAACAACAACAAAACAACAAACAATACTAAAACCAATACAAACAATAGCAAAGACAAAATGATTGGTGGTGATAACGACAATAACATTAATATAAAAAGACTAACAACTCATATATTTAAAAACATTTTTTTTAACTAAATCTAGTACATGGCTCTTCTGTACTCAACAAAATGGCTAATTAATATGAACCAAAATCAAATTATGTTTTTCTATAGGTTTTACTTTGTTGTTGTCTTTTATAGTAAAGTGAAAAAATAATACTTAAAATAAACATCTGTTTGATATGCAAAATGGCATATAACTTTACCCTTTTTAAGTTTTGTTGTTTATGTTTTAATACATCTCTGTCAAGTTATTTTTTTCCATAAGTCTGATTTTTTCCAGTAAAGTGAGGAAATAGTAAATTAAACAAAATTTGCCTAAAATGACAAATAATATTGTATTTTTTTTAGCATATTTTGTATTAATGTTATTAATACCGTTAATTACAATAATAATATGTTTTCTTTCAAAGCGCCTATCTGGACCCCCAAGGTCGGTGTGCACAGAATAAAAATAGCGAGATAAATATAAAACAGAAAAAAAAGAAAAGAAATAAATACAAACAATGAAAAGAAATATGTTCAAGATATCTTTCACGTAAAATCATAATGCTGCTATAATTTTAACCTATTTTTCTAGTCAAACAATAAAAGGCACTTAATAATAATAAGCATAATTGTATGATATGGCTGATGGCAGATAAGTTTGCCTTTTTCCCAGCATCATTTTTTTTCTTTTTACTACATAAATAATTTAGAAAGGTAAAATAAAAAAAAATCAGGAACTACAAAAATGAAATGGAATAATATAAAAAATATAAAATTATAATGATAGGAATAATATTAAGACTTACTTCAATGATTAGGTCTGGTTCAGAAGTGACTCTAATAATTTGTTCTTGCTGATCGACATTGTAAGAAACAGTGTAGACCATCGTCCCTCCATAAGCTGGTATCTGGAAAACAAAACAGCGACATTATTTTTAGTGCAAGATCCGGCACTATTATTAATCACAAAAAAATGTGCTGAGGCATCATTGAAAATGAGTTTGCTTAGGCTATGAATGACTGTGCAAAGTGTATGGATATGTCTGTTTTGTCATGATTACTGATACGGGGCACCTGAGTCTGCTCCGTTGGCGCCAACAGCTGTGGACACTGATTGCCTGTTGTACTCTTTTTAAACCCCCGCCTTCCTGTCAACATTGTTGGATCGTCTGAGAGCCTTCGCTACACGCAAGCTTTTTTGACTCCTGACTCTATCCTGCCCTGTTTCCGTCTGATTCCCGTTGCCGAACTCTTTTCTGAACCTGTTTACGTTTTTGCTCATCCGTCCCGGCCATTGACCTGTTTTTTCTCG
This sequence comes from Urocampus carinirostris, assembly GCF_059441175.1. Classification (NCBI taxonomy): domain Eukaryota; kingdom Metazoa; phylum Chordata; class Actinopteri; order Syngnathiformes; family Syngnathidae; genus Urocampus; species Urocampus carinirostris. Next base: position 26,175,027 of record NC_142368.1, read on the forward strand.
CTCTCGACATTGCCTTCGATCGACACCGAAGTGTCACTCCCGCGTTCCCAGCGATCTGCCACCCATGACCGACAATCATTGGATCGTGGGTGCAAGCTCTTTCCTCCTTCTAAATAAAGCTGAGTAAAATGAACGCTATTGGGTCCCTTTTCTGTTCCTGGTCTGTGACATGTTTATTAAATAAACTATACAGCAGAATTTGCTGATACAGCAAAAAAGGTGGGCAGACACTGATGATGCCATTTATAGTAGGAAAGCCATCTTCCAAATCCTAAACATTACCGTATCCCAAATCCTTCCCACAATATATGTATGAGTTAAAGCTTTAACTTTCGAGTTTTACTAACTCTGCTTTAATTAGTAAAAGCCTTGACCTGACTAACTGAAATCTACTTTAAATTTTTGTTGTCTATGTGACAAATCAAAGTTAAAGCAATTATGAGGATTTAACTCAAGTTAACTTTAACTTGTCACTTTTTTTAAACACTGCTTCACTTAGTAAAAGTTTAACTTGGGTAAAATGACAAATCAAAGTAAAGTCAAAGCAACTCTGGACATTTAACTCAAGTTACCTTCAGTAAAAGCTTTAACTTAAGTGAAATGATAGCTTTAACTTCAGTAAACCCAAATCAACTTTAAAGCTTTTTTTTGTTGAAATGGCACATCAAAGAAGTCAAGGCATTTCTGGAGATTTAACTGGAGTTCATTCTATTTAAACTTTCAACTTTAATTAGTATTTTTTTTATTTGAATCATTCAAATGCAAAATCTTAAAGCAATGTAAAAGTCAAAGCAACTGCGAGGACTTACTCAATTCCCATTCAAGCCTTAACCTGTAAAATATTTTTAACACTACTATTAGTATAAGCTTGAACTTCAGTCAACCCAAATCTACAAACGTTTTTTTTGGTTGAAATAGCAAATCAAAGTAAATTCAAAGCAACTTTGAATATTTAACTCGAGTTAACTCCAGTAAAAGCTTTGAATTAAATTCATTTAACACTCCATTAATTTGTGTAAGCATTACCTTGAAGTAAGTCAAATCCAATTCAAGGTTTTTTATGAAATCACAATAGAGTCTAAATACCTTTAGAGATTCATTTAGAGTTAATTCCAGTGAAATCTTTAACTCGTGAGTTTATTTTAACATAAAATCAATTAGTAAATCCTTTGAGTTTCATTTTTGATGAAATGATAACAAAGTAAATGTCAACGCGTCTCTCAAGTGAAAACTTTTAACTTGAACAACTCTCTTCGGGCAAAAATTATCAACAATAGATAGATAGAGAAAGAGAGAGATAGAGAGAGAGAGAGATAGAGAGATAGAGAGAGAGAGAGATACTTTATTTATCATCTTAATGGGAGGAGGCTAGAGTCAAGCACATTCGCATATCTGTCTCTTTCTGGGAGATTGATATAATAATAATAATAATAATAATTTCCTTGTATTGTCATTCTGTGTAACAATGTACACAGAACGAAATGTCGATTGCACCTGACCCGTTGTAGCGAGCCGATGCAGCCGCAGCCAACAGAGGGCGCCGCCGACCACTTTTTAAGTCTTAGGAATGACTCGGCCGGGGCGCGAACCACCGACCTCCCAGTCTCAAAGCGGGCGCCTTACCATCTAGGCTACTGAGCTGGGGATTCTCAGCCCCCTCGCTCAACCCAACTGATGTGTTGGGAATCATTAGGTGACCAAACCCCCCAATTCCAACCTTTAATGCTGAGCGCCAAGCAGAGAGGCAATGAGTACCAATGTTGTAAGTTTTAGGTATGACCCGGCCGAGCAACCTCCCAGTGTCGGGGCGGGCGCCCTACCCCCAAGGCCACCGAGTACATTTAAAATATTGTATTTCCCTTTTATTACAACAATGTTTTTTTTGCATATCTCTTGCCTATGAAAATTAATTTTCTATCTAAGATGCTGTAAATTCAGTCCAGCACAACTAGTGAATTATGGTTTTCACTCACCAAACTGCATAAACTGTACAAACATAATTAAAGTGAGGGTATATCTGTCAAGTATACATAATCGTCCGAACAGTATCTAGCATAATGCATTGTCAGCATGATAGTAGGATTCATTCCTTTCTCAGAAACCAGAACATTCTTCAAGGAGGGCTTTCAAAACAGAAAGAAACAGAGAATGTTGAAGAAGCAAGCTTAGAAAGGAGAAGTTGGAGTGTTAGGGTATGGAAGCGGATTTAATGCTTCTATAAACCTTTTTTTTTTTTTTCATTTTTTGCACGCATTCTTAGACCTGGAGGAAGAATCGCCCATTTCACAGTTGAATGAAAACACACACACACTGTACTGACTATTTTATTGACTAACACTCATTCTCCATCTAACATCATTTGCTGATTTGGACTCTGGACGATAGTAAAAGCATACTTGAAAGGCATAGTAAAGCTAGCGTGCAGGGGCTGCATCGTCCCCACCCTACGATTAATCGACTTGCCCCCCAGCACCAATGGCCCATCTCATCCAATTGGCACTTAATAGTGATACGGTAAACGTAAAAGATTAGACAACACAAGACAACAAATTGGCTATTACTGTAATAGTGCGAATGCTGATACGAGCTGCTATATAAACGTGCGCGCCAAATCTTATCTCTAGAGGATGGGCCTGAATTGTGTTCAAACTATGGGCCGGGGGGCATTGTGGCCACAATCAACTCCTTTGAAGGCAAATAAATTAACACAAACATTTTCAAGAAATCAATTTTAGATGTGGTAGTTTTCTTAAGTACAAATAAAGTGTTTATAACAGGGTTCAAACACATTTTACTTGGCCAAATTCAAGCCAATTTTCTGTTTTCTCTAGCACCATAAAAAAATAAATCTCGTGTGAATTAGTATTTTGCAGAGCTACGGATATATATGTGATTTACTTAGTTATGCGTTTTTGATCTTCAGTAGGGCAGCATGGCGGCTAGGTGGTTAGCGTGCAGAGGTGCAGGGTTCTAGTCCAGCTACTGCAACCTCCCCTGGTGGAATTTGCATGTTCTCCCCATGCCTGCGTGGGTTTCCACCGCGCACTCTGGTTTTCTCCCACATTCCCAAAACACGCCGGGCTGGTTCAAATTGCCTGGCTGGTTCAAATTGTCTGTGTCTGTGTGCCCTGTGACTGGCTGGCAACCAGTTCAGGGTGTCACCTGCTCACCGCCCAAAGATAGCTGGGATGGGCTCCAGCACCCCCGCAACCCTACTGAGGATAAGTGGTGTAGATAATGGATGGATGATCTTCAGTGTGTATTTTTGAGTACATCACAAATATATTTGTAGATTTGTTGAGACAAATCTCTTCCCACATAGATGTTGGGTAAAAATTACAGTAATATGTACTGCAGTTTACATTTTTTGGTTCAGAAAGGTCTTCCTGTTACAATATACCACTGGGAAACGCTATCTAATTTTTTAGCATGGGCTTTTACAAATGTCCATAATTTATACCCCTTCCATGTGGAGTATTCAACGTTTGTTCAGATTTCCGTTTTGCTATGTCAAAAAAATGATCAAATACTGTCAAAATATGTGAAGTAGATAGCTGTACTGTGTTTTAAGTCAATCACATAGATATGCTATTTGACTGGTACTGCTGGAATGTGATGTTGGGAAGGGGGGCTATGGCTGCATTTGCGCATCAAAGGTTGCCGTCCACCACAGGGGGTCTACCCCTCCCAGGAGACTGTAAACCAGAGCTGGTACAGGTCTCAGCTCGCAAGGGCAGTCTGAATTTTGGCCAGTAAGAAGCAAGAGGGCATGTCCTAACGGGAGGAACTGGACCAAGGCCGCCCTGAGCAAGTTTTAGCTCAACGGGCAGCCAGAGAGCCTTGCCAAGTCAGCAGCCAAACTTGATCAAGCTAGAGGGCAAACCAGTGGGACAAAGCCGGTAACCTCAGAGAAGCCTCAAGCCACCAGCAGTCAACACTTTAACACTCCGCATCCTGTGGTCCTCGTCCAAACTGGCTTCCAAGCCTACCATGATTCATCATCGCTCTTCAGCCAACAAGCTAAAGCCTGTTCCGTCATCTTCATCAAAGCAGAACTTTGCAGAACATCTCGTGGTTGCTAGGCATTGGTATCAGTGTGAACGTAAAAGGGGGGAACTCTGTCAAAATACAGTAACATAATATTCAAGCCAATATTGTTGTCTATCCAAATGGTGCCAGTTCTCTTTATTTGATTGCATTATTAGTGTTTTTGTGTTCTATTCAACCTTCTTTAATAGATGAATAGTAAAAGAAAAACCCCAAAATCCAAGCCTTGATTAAAGCATATTGAACTATCAAAACGATAAAAATAATTTACCTAAAGTGTGTGTAGCCACCCTTTAGAATAACTAAACAAGTTTTTTTATCCGTTTTCCTGACATAATGATCTAAAAATGTATGTGGTGCTCCCAAAAGGCGAGACGAGTTTTGAAAAAAAATATTTGGCTCTTAAATTCAATTGGTCAATGAATTGTTTGTTAGAATAATTTATTTACCATTTGCTTCACTAATACATGTTTAAAAGTGCCATTTGTAGATGTAGCTTGCATACAGGAACATTTTGTAAAAATGTCACAAAATTCTGCAAACCAGATGTATTTACCTTTAGCGCAGACAGCTCTGGACGAGGGGTGTAAGGGAGTGCGCTGTGTTTATTGCTTTGCCCATCCCTTCCACTCACCCCTATCAAATTGGTCTGGGTGGTTTGCTGGCGTTTTTGGGTGTTTAGTGTGTTTTGTGAGTTTTCATCATAGAGTGTCTCAACAGTTAACATAGGTTGTTAAATGAGCTTCTATATAAAGGATTTTTTAGGGAGATAGAGCCAAAACGGGGTATGTTGCTCTGACACTTTGAAAGTAAATTGCAGTTGATATGTCGGAACATTAAGGGCTTAAGAAACCATATATTATTAAATTTATTTCTTTGTAAATATATCATGTTTAAATGGGGGCTTATAATCATGTGCAGATCAAGTATGTACAAAATGTTTTTTCCTGTGAGAAATTACTAGGTGCGGCTTACAATCAGTTGCGCCTTTTAGTCAGAATTGTACGCTAGCCATCAGGTTGTCATAGAAGCCTGACAGAAGAAAACGGAAATGCAAAAGAGGCTGTAATGAAGGCCAGAAAAAAAAGAAGAATATAATTTTTTTCTTCTAAGGTTCAGGCCGCTAAAAATGCAGCTCATATTCATCTGTAATTGACCTTGCTGTACTCTGCCGACCATGGAGACGAACAACTTCTTTAATCTCAACAATTCAACTCAGAAGGCAGTCAAAGCGTTCGCCATGGCAACCCAATGACCGTAGCTCGGAATAAAAGAAAAGCCGCCGTGGGGAGTGCAAAAGAGCAAGAAAGTCTGAAAGCAAGGGAGATCGGAATTAGAGGGGGACGGAAACAAAGGGACAAAAGCGGCGCTGACACACTGGCAGTGACAAAAGGCATTGGTGCTATCCTCCCTTGAGAGCTCACTAAGCCTGTTATTAACTGTGCTGACCCAAATGAAGAGGAAGAAGGTATCATCTTCACTGTTGGAACCCCAATCACAAAGTTCATGTGGCTGTCAGTACTGGGAAAGCACGACTGCTCGAGAAATATATTACACGCATAGCGAAAGGTGATTATTTGATCACTTCAGGTTTAGATAATCTCAGCAAATGAAAACCGAAACTGATTAAAAACAAAGATGTTTTTGAAAGAAATGGCTAGGCCCGATACTAGGTACCAGGGTTGATATTAGCCTTAATAAAGGTAGGTTTTTCTAAACACGTATTTTTAATGTGCAAAGTGCATCACAGTGGATCTTCAACATTGTATAGAAGGGATTCCAAACTCATTTAATTCAAGGGTTACATGGTACTAAGACTGAACAGTGTGCCAAAGCTGGAGGACTGGGGGTCTTTTCAGAGGTTCATAATTCAATTAATCAGGGATGCACTATTTGATTATAACAATTATTGAGTTTTTTTCCTCGATATTTTGTTTTCTAAGTCCTCGGGTTGAATAATGGCAGTCACCAAATACAGTTTTGGGAATGGAGCTGAACTTTACTGAAGACTATTGGACATTTTTAAAACTGCAAGTCATTGATTGACCCTCATTTTTCTATTGAGCCAAGCATTGTCTCACCGCTCACATAAAATGATGTGGCGGGCCACATTTAGCCTGCAGGCCATGAGTTTGAAATTATGTTGTTTAGAGAAAATGAATACCTAAAAACATAATTTAAAAAAAAAATAAACATTATTTGTTTTATTATTTTAATCATTTTTTTCGTCATATTTTAAAGACATCACATATTCTAGACTTTTATTTTACTGTATTTTACTACAAAATTTTTCGGATTTTTTGGGGCGGCAGTAGCTCAGGAGGTAGAGCGATCGTTTTAGGATTAAGGGATCCCAGTTCGAATCCCGGCTTGTCCGTGTTACATGTCGAAGTGTCCTTGGGTAAGACACTGAACCCCCAATTACCCCCAATAAGCAGGTTAGCGCCTTACATGGCTGCACAGATCACGGCCGCTATTGGGAAATTTGAAGCACAATGTAAAGCGCTTTGGGAAGTCATTGACTTGAAAAGCGCTATATAAATGCAGATCATTTCATTTCATTTCATAATGTTTTCTCTTATTTTATTCAAAATTGTTCTTGTTTATAATTTAGTATATTAAGAATATATATTTTAATGATATTATAATATTTAAAAATATAATCGAGATGAGGAAAATTGTCTGACGTTGTTGATGGCAGATCAAAAAGTGTTTTATTGATTTATTTTATGATTGTATTCTTATATTTATATGGTTTTAATATTATATTGTTAGTAATATTCAAAATTATTCTCAATCTATGATTTTAAGACTTTTTCATGTATTTTTTTATCATTTGTGAAAATGTTCTGTGTTTTATGTTGTATTTATCTATATATCAATTATAAATTTCATTATTTAATCTAAATTCAAATTTGTGCCGATATATTATTCTAATGAAAATAAATGTTCAAAAACTATACCATATATGACATCTGTCAATTGAGATTATTATACTTTCAAATGAATATAAAATCCCTATAGTTTAAATAACACTTAAAGTTTTTTGTGTGTCAATTTCCGGTTCCGGGTTATCGAGTGGCGGGAATTTTGTGTTGCTCACGTCGTCGCGTCTACGAGATTGTTTCAGATTCCTACTATAGCAGAATTCTGGATTGAGACTTTTTATCTTGAACAGTTGAAAAGTTTCGGGTAAGCATTTTGGACGATTGGCGCAAGGTAAGTGCCGCGCACAATTGTTTTACAGTCGGAAGCTGCTGCTGATCGTTGTTGAAGGGCATCCCCTCCCACGGCTGCTAAGACGCTCTTTGGCATCCGACGCTTACAAGTGAGTATGGGTTGCTGTAAAGGTTGCTCCCGTGTCCGTAGGCAGGTAGCCCTTCTAGAGGGACGTGTCCGTGAGCTAGAGCAGTTTAAACGGAAAATGTTAGGTGCCTCGGACACCACTGCTAGCGTGGGTTGTAGCGAACCTACTAGTCCGGTTAGCATTAGCCCTAAACGGCATGGTAATCGCGGTGAGCCAATTCAGACGCATAACAAGTTCAGCCCCCTAGCTAGTCCCACTCCACCCCGGTCTATTGGCTCCCGCACCCTTGTTATAGGTGACTCCATCACCCGTAACATAAAGCTTAGCACCCCAGCCACGGTTATGTGTATTTCTGGGGCCAGAGCACCCGACATTGAGGCTAATTTGAGGGAGCTGACGAGCAAACCTAGACACCAGGACAGGGCTAGCTACACCGATATAGTCATTCACGTCGGCTCTAATGATACTAGAATGAGACAATCTGAGATTACAAAGAAAAATATTGCTAGGACCTGTAATCTCGCCAGAAAGATGAGTCGGCATCGAGTAATTGTCTCTGGCCCCTTGCCTGCGAGAGGCAATGATGAGAGGTTTAGCAGACTAGTCTCGCTAAACCGGTGGCTGGCAAGTTTTTGCAATCAGAAGGGATTTAGGTTTGCGGATAACTGGCCTGCTTTCTGGGGCCGACCTGACCTGCTGAGGAGAGACGGCCTTCACCCTAACTGGGAAGGTGCTCTCACTCTTTCTAAAAATATAGATTACTGTTTAAGCCTTCCATGACAGGGTACACTAGTGCAGGCCAGGTCACAGGTGATTAGCGAACCTGTAACCATGGGTGTGGAGTCTGTAACGCTAGAGCTAACTAGCGCTATGCTAGATTCATGCAATTCACATAGTTTTTGTAGTTTAGAGCGTTCTACTGACTGCACCATACACCCTGATTTATACTCTTCTACTGTATAGCATCTTCTTCTGTGCTTCTTACCTCTGTTTCTCCCTTGTTAGGTGAGGAGGGAGAAGAAATAACATTATTTTCTAACAATAGTCATCCTGCTACTCCACCTGTCAACAATATTCCTGTGGTATGGAATTCGGGCCGCGTCTGCCGTCATGCAAGGCACAAGACCCGGGACCGGCAGTCTAATCCTGTGGTGGTTACCACTAAGGTTGCCATTAAGGTTCAAAATTCGCGAAAGGTTTCAGCTCAGTCCACAGTGCTGAAGCTTGGCCTTCTTAATATTAGATCACTAGCCTCCAAAGCTTTACTTGTCATCGATCTTATTAATGAACACAATCTTAACCTTGTTGGCCTTTGTGAGACCGGGTTAAAACCAAATGAGTTTGTAGTCTTAAATGAGGCTTCTCCCCCTAACTTTGTGAGTTCGCACTTGGCACGACCATGCAAAAAAGGTGTAGGTGTTGCTCTTATATCGGAAGATAGGTTGAAATTTACTTCTAATACCCCTACTAGTTTTAAAAGGTTTGAAGCACTTGTTATGAGGTCCTTAATGTCAACACCAATTTATTTAGTTGTTGTGTATCGCCCACCTGGACCATACTCAAATTTTTTGGAAGAATTTTCGGAACTGTTAACAGACTTAGTAACTTATGCGGACAATGTTGTAATTATTGGTGATTTTAATGTTCACATAAACTCCCCATCAAATTCACTTGCAATTGCATTTAAGTCACTGATTGATACATTTGGTTTCAATCAAATAGTTGATGTGCCCACTCATAAAGATGGGAACACTCTAGATCTCGTCCTGACCCGTGGCGTAGTAGCCTCAAATGTTACAGTGTTACCGTATCCTAATGCCATCTCTGATCACTATTTTGTTAAATGTGAGGTGCTGTTTAATGTTTACTGTGATAAGGAAAATTTAGGCTTTAGCAGTCGCAATATCAGCCCTAAAACGGTGTTAGCCTTAAAAGAATTATTACCTACGGTAACTGCAGCCTTCCCTCCGTACACTGGGTCTGTTGACTCACTTACAAACAACTTCAATACTGCTTTGGTTAATGTTCTTGATTCTGTGGCGCCCCTAAAGTATAAATTCCGACCCAAGAAGAATACACCTTGGTTTACTGAAGAAACTAGGTTACTCAAACAAAGTTACAGAAAAATTGAACGAAAATGGCGCACTACTAAGCTGGAGGTTTTTCGACTGGCCTGGTGTGACAGTTTGCTGAAATATAAAGTAGCTCTTGCCTCAGCTAAAGCGTCGTATTTCTCTAAGATTATTGTTGAACATAAGAATAATCCGAAATTTTTGTTTGACTCAGTGGCGAAACTTACCAGACAACAACTTAACCCAAATGGTTGCACTTATTCTGCTGAAGACATTATGGAATTTTTTAATAAAAAGATTCAACTAATCAGGAATGAAATTTTAAAAGAACGCTCTGTTTCCTCCTCCTATATCAAAGATATGGAGGTGTTAGGTATGGACTGTGTCAGCGGTTGTTCAGAAACATTCTCCAGTTTCAATGATTTGTCCCTTGATAATCTAACACAGATGGTCAGTAGGGCCAAACAAACTACGTGCCTGCTTGATCCGTTTCCAGCTTCACTGGTGAAGGATCTGTTTGGGATCTTAGGACCATCAGTTTTAAATATTATTAATATATCGCTATCCTCGGGTATTGTTCCTGTAGCCTTCAAGTCTGCCGTCATTAAACCCACGCTTAAGCGACCTAACCTTGACCCAGAAAGCCTAGGTAATTATAGGCCAGTGCCAAATCTGCCATTTTTTGCGAAATTACTTGAAAAGGTCGTTGCACAGCAGCTAAATGACTTCATGTCAGAAAATAACCTTTTTGAAACTGTCCAGTCAGCATTTAGGGTAAATCGTTCTACTGAGACAGCCCTTGCTAAAGTAACCAATGATCTCCTTTTAACAATAGATTCTGGTGCCTCATCAATGTTACTGCTGCTGGATCTCAGCGCTGCTTTTGATACGGTCGACCACAACATATTATTGGTTCGTCTAGAACGCATTGGTATCTCAGGAACTGTACTCTCGTGGTTTAGGTCCTACCTGTCAGACAGGATGCAATGTGTTAACTATGGCAATCTGACCTCTAAACAATCTAATGTCCCTTGTGGTGTTCCTCAAGGCTCTGTACTTGGCCCCCTTCTTTTTAGTATTTATATGATCCCGCTTGGTGACATTATCCGCAAGTATAATATTAGCTTCCATTGCTATGCAGATGACACTCAACTGTATGTGCCACTGGAAAAAACTGGACATTTAAGTTTTAGAAATCTGGAGGCTTGCCTTACTGAGATTCAAAGATGGATGTCAAATAATTTTTTACGCCTTAACCCAGAAAAAACTGAAATGTTGATTATTGGTCCAGCTCACTGTCGTCAGTTGTTTTCAAACACTACCCTGAACCTAGACAAATGTAATATCACCCATAGTGACTCGGTCAAAAATCTAGGTGTTATATTTGATCCTAATCTGTCGTTTCAGTTACACTTGAAAAATATTACTAGAATAGCTTTCTACCACCTCCGTAATATTGCGAAGATTCGTTCGATGCTGTCCCAATCAGATGCAGAGATTTTAATTCATGCGTTTATTACTTCTCGGCTTGATTACTGTAATGTATTGCTTTCTGGTCTCCCGATGTCTAGCATTAAAAGTTTGCAGCTGGTTCAGAATGCGGCAGCTAGACTTTTGACTAGGACCAAAAAGTTTGAGCATATTACTCCTATATTGGCCAACTTGCACTGGCTCCCAGTCCACTTAAGATGTGACTTTAAGGTTCTCTTATTAACATATAAATGTTTGCATGGGCTTGCACCCTCTTATCTCTCCGATTTGATTTCCCCCTATGTTCCTGCACGGAGTCTGCGCTCGGAAAATGCCGGTCTACTCGTGACTCCGAGAGCCAAGAAGTCTGCGGGCTTGAGAGCGTTCGCCATCCGGGCCCCGGTGTTATGGAACGCCCTGCCTCTGGAGATAAGATCTGCAACCTCAACGGAAGTTTTTAAATCGAGGCTTAAGACACACTACTATTCCAAAGCATATGATTGATGCCCACCTCATATTCTGTTTTGTCCTGTCTTTTTCCGACGCCTGCCTGGCTGATACGAAGGAGAAGGATGATTTGGGATGGGTCAGCGGACCAGCGTCTGACCTGCAGCATGTCAACCCCTGCATTTACCAGCTGGCAGAGACGGGAGGCAGCGTCGTGGCCGTCATAGACTTTCTGGACTGGTTTGCAGGCTGGGGGCGTCGTTGATGTCATGCACTTTCCGGACATTTTCAACATCTTACCTAATGTTTACTATTATGTTTACAGTAATGCTAATTGTAATTCACCCTGGTCAATCCTGGAAGGGGGATTACCACATGTGAGGTCCTTTCTCAAGGTTTCTCTTTTCTCCTCACACTGAGGTTTTTCAGTTTTTCCTTGCCCGCATGCTGGTTTAAGATCAGGTAATTGTGTAATTTTGTAACTGTAATCCTGTGCAGTCCTTTGAGACATTTTTGTGATTAAGGGCTATATGAATAAATTTGACTTGACTTGACTTAACTGAAACAATGCAACAATATTTACAGATTTAATTCATTTACAAACAGTTGGTATGATCACAGTACTCATTGCAAGGGTGTGCTGTTATGTATGTTTGTTTGGGAATGTTGTCCCTACTTGGTGATTGTTCTTACATTGTTGGTATATTGTTGTGATAAAGTATGTGAGTATGTGTATATATGTTTATGTGTACGTATGTATGTATGCATGTTTGTATGATTGTGTAAATATATATATATATATATATATATATATATATATATATATATATATATATATGTATATGTAAACACATATATATATGTGTGTGTGTGTGTGTGTGTGTGTGTGTGTGTGTGTGTGTGTGTGTGTGTGTGTGTGTGTAATGTATTTATTGTATATCATACATTGTACATACACCATTTAATACTATGTAATATTATTGGTCTGTTACCTGTAGTACCACAGATATGAATGCTTTATTTTGTTACAAAAACTATTGTTTTCTGTATGAGTTGCCTGTGAGATGTAAAAACCTGCACCTGCTGGGAATATCAGTTTAACAAAACTGGCAGGAAATTTAATGTATATTGCTTTAAGTTTTTTATAGAAAGGGAAAAGGGGTGGGATTTAATACGATTTCTTCATCCCACTCCCTTTTTAGACGTAATGATTTAAGTTATATTGTCATGTGAACACAAGGAATATAACTGCCTAAAATTAATGAATACAATGGAAAAAATGTGATTTAATCGTCTGGTATTGGGATGGTCAAACTGGATAACAATGAGCGTTAACGAACACCAGTAAGAAATAAAATTAGATACCAGAAAGAAAAGCAAATAAAAATATCGATCACATTTATAGTCTTTTCATAGGAGTGTGTGAACAGTGAAATAAAAACAAAAAAATAGGTATAAAATGCCACATCTGCACATGCACGATAGTTTTCCCATGGTATTCCAACCAGAAGCGAGGTTTGAATAGGTTTACATACACACAAGAGAACATGTTATTCTGACCCATTTTTATTACTTCCAACCAGTCTGCTTTTTGTCTATTTTCCTTATAAATATGCGTGCAACTTCCTGCTCATGTGACATAGTATTACAGTAAGTGTAGGAATCGGATATTACACCGTTTTATATCATATTCTTTGAAAATTAACCAATATACATTTTTGGAATTCAAACCATTTTGTGGCAAGATTATCAACACTAAAGCAACACATTTCCTTCAAATGGTGATTAAAAAAGATGTTGAATACACCATATTTTAGATAAAGCACAAATGAGGATTAAATAAAATAAACGTAATAATTTAAACAAAATGATAATCTAAACATTCGCCTAACACGTGAAAGGTCCCCAGTTTGAGAGTGGATGGAATCATATGTTGGCCTGAAGAAGGATGGGCGCCACCAGGCTGTACAAGACACACCACAAGAAATTGTGCCGCTCCAACACTGAATGAATAATTTGAAAAACAATCATAGAGATACAGCAATGGAGACATATTAGAGAGAGAGAGAGAGAGAGAGAGAGAGAGAGAGGTGGCGATAGAGAGACAGAGAGAATGAGACATGGCGATGAAAAGTTAGAGGTAGAGGTAGAGAGAGGGAGAGAGAGAGAGAGAGAGAGAGAGAAAGAGAAAGGGAGGGAGAGAAAGAGAAATAGTTGGAGAGAGACGGAGAGAGACATAAAGACAGAGACAGACAGAGACATAATCATAGAAACAGAGACAGAGAGCAAGAGAGTGACATAGAAACCTAGAGACAGATAGACAGACAGAGAGATAGAAACGAGACATAGACACAGAGAGACAAATAAACAAGGAGACACGGAGAGACAGACGGAGAGACAGATGGAGAGACAGACAGAGACATGGAGAGACAGATAGACAGATATGGAGGGACAGACAGAGACAGAGAGACAGACAGAGAAAGAACACAGACAGACAGAGATAGAGATACAGACAGCGGCAGACAGAGACAGAGAGACATAGACATAGGGACAGACAGACAGACAGACAGACAGAGAGAGAGAGAGAGAGAGAGAGAGAGAGATAGATGGGACAGATCAAATGTTTCCATTAATTATTCAAATAACGGGAATGCGGTCACTTATGAATTTATGTAAGAAAATTCAAAGCAGATTTACAAATTCAATTGTCACTGGCTCTGACATCAATTGAAGATGAAAAATGATAATTTTACTTTATTGCTCATTCACAAAAGCCAAAGAAAAATGACAGCTTAAGAGGTAAAATAAAAAATAAAATGAGGCCAATTAAGATAATTACTATATTAGTTGAAAAAATAGTAAGTGATTAGTTGTTGCTACATTTTAGAATAGAATAGAATAGAATAGAATATACCTTTATTGTCATTGTTACAAATGGGCTAACATATTGTGACAACGAAATTGGGCATGACACTCCAGTTTTACACATAGTGAGGGTATGAGCAAGAAGATAAAGGAACAGAGAAGATAATGTTATAAAACAAGGGGAATAAGGCTATAGTTATAATTTACATGGTATTTACACAACAATGTCAGCATGTGGGATGTTACATACAGGGTTGTCGTGATAACGTTGTATCGTAACGGTTGTGCAATATTGCATTTGACACATCTGTTCAGTTTTAAACATAAAATATGTCATATTTTTATTTTTATATAGAACAAAGCTCTAATCCCATAATTCTCCTCGACACCATTTCCAAATTTATTACGTTCCGGTGATGAATATTTTTATAAATAGGACCTCCGGAGTGATGACGTATATTTTCCACGGGGGCCGCAGGAGTGACGCACACTTGGCAGACACACAAAGGCGTGGGTGAGACAGCAAATTATTTGGCTGACAAAAAGCGGCGCAAATCCGCAATGATTGATGTGAGGGCAGCTTTTCAGCCGTGTAAGTGGAGGCAAAATGAAGAGGGAAGAGAGCAGAAAAGAAAGCGGAATGGGCAAATCCATCTCGCGCCATCGCAAGCGGATTAGGAGAGACGCCGTACGTCCCACTGCATACACGTCCACTTTCTTAAAGCCGGGTGACGGCTGGCCGTGCCGGCTGAAAATATTTTTCTGAGCGGCCATTTCATTTATCAAAATGCCATTTGTGACTCAAACTGGAGCGGGTCTTGCGTTAGGGCTGTCGTTGGACGACAAATCGGACAAAATAAGAAGACGCGCTAACTTTTAGTGAGGAAGTGAAGTTTGAATCGAGCTCTTTACCTTACAGTGTAGGGCAGAAGTGTCCCAACTTTCAGAAAGCTGCTAGACTTGGTAAACTGAAAATGTGTGAGGGCCGACTTTTCAGCCTGGTTTTCTCTAAACAATCTTTTAATTAATTCACCCTCCCTGAAAGGATTGCCATGCTTGGCGATCATCCTCGTAACGTCGTAGCTCACTTTTGTAACATTTTCATTTGACTGACAGGGTGTCATGAAAAGGCCTTCTGTGCTGTTGAAACAGCTTTTAGTTGCTTTACCTTTTCACAGCGTGTGTTTCCAGGTAGCTTTCTGTAGTCATCATGTTTCGTCTGGCAGTGCCTCTTAAATATTCTTTGAAAAGAGCCACAGTCTCTCGGCAAATTAGGCGAACGCAGTTGTTTCAGAATTCGATGAAAACATACTCCAATTTCCACTTGTCCTGGAAGCAACGACCATCACAGTCAACTTTCCTTTTTTTTTTTTTTTTACAGTCGCCATGACGGAAATGGAGTGGGCTAAGATTTTCACTGAAAGCCAACGGCAAGGTGGCCAAATGGCTACTGCCACCATCTGGTGAAATGGTAGTATTTTTTTGGGGTAGAAATTAATTTTATACTGCGGCCAACAGTGTAGAAGGCTGTCCAGAGTTGTGTCCTCATTGGTGCCCTGACGACCCAGGCAGTTAAGGGATCCGTGAACTATAAACAAACATTACTGGCGGGCTACATATTAATTTAATGACAATAAAAATTTTATCAAGGGCCATAACTGAGCCCCGGGACAGACTTTGGACATGCCAAGTTCGCATGTGGTTCAATGCTGAAAAGTTTCATATCCTTGGCCAAAAAAACAGTGTTTTCATCAATGCAAAAAAATTGCTAAAACTGCTGATGTCTCTATCCTAAAAATATTTCTTGTTTTATGTAAAACCTATTGTCTTCTTTTTGCCGGAAACAGCATTGCCTTGTTCTCCGCCTCTACCTGAAAACTATTGTCCTATTCTTTTGCGCCGAGAGTTAACATTGTCTTCATCTTTTTTGGAAACTACTGTTATAGTCTTTAGGGTGGCATACACCTTTTTCATGGCCAAATTCAAGCACTTTTCAAGCACTATCATGGCCAGTTTTTTGTTTTTCCAGGACCTTCATGAAAAGAAATCCAGCATTGATTCAAGTTAACGTTAAAATAAAGTTGCAATCTTGCTGTTAGCACATACTTTGTGCTATTTCATGCTGTTCCTTTCTATTATCTACGATCTTCATGTCAATGGGCTGCAATAAACTGACCATTCTGCTTCAACAATGCATACGCATCTTGGCTACATCACACTTGTTTACAAATACGGAAAGGGCTCTTAGGTGTTCCATCCACCCATTATCTGCACCTCAATAGGGCCGAGAGGGTGGTGTAGTCCATCCCAGCTATCTTCGGGCAGTGGGCAGGGGACACCCTAAACCGGTTGCCAGCCAGTCGCAGGGCACACGGAGGCAGACACTCACTTACTCACACCTAGTGGCAACTTGGACTGGCCAATTAACCTGACATGCATGTTTTTGCAATGTGGGAGGAAACCAGAGTGCCCAGAAGAAACCCACACAAGCATGAGAACATGCAAACTCGGCACAGGAAGGCTAGTAGCTGGATTTGATCCCATGACCTCAGATCTGTGCTGCACTGAGCTGCCGTGTTGCCCCTCTTTAGGTGTTATTGAGTTCAATACAGAAGAAAAAAGTTCTGTATGCATAAAAACAGAAAAAGGAGCAAAATTTGCCGTCATTTTAATGATATTGATTGCTTTAAAGCAGAGTGCATTTAACCTTTCAAACTTAGACTGCTGATTCTTTGCTTTTTGTTTTACTTATTTTAACATATATTTTGTGTGTTTTTCAGAGGATATATGTCTAAACTGGTGAAAATTGAATTGTTAATAGTTAATTGTTTTGCATTTTATCATGTATTTATAGCACTGAAGAGTTAATATTTTTAATTTGTATTTAATTGTTTTGTATTTTTAAGATTTTGTGTTGTTGTTCGACTTTAAATCTGTTGTGTGAATACCTAAAGTTGTTTTGTATTTTACACATTCTTTTTTTTAGATCTGGGAATGATCAATTTTATATTTTATGTGTTTTTCAGGGATACCCTTCGAAACCTATTAAATGACTAATTACTAAATAATTAGGTGCATAATGTTTCATTATTGTGAAAAATATATCATTAAAAAACCAAAACATCTGAAGAGACATTTTGGGGTCAAAAGAGCTCTTCTCACTGAGCCAAACCAAAACAGCAGGTTTTCTAAATGGAGCTGTCCTCTTGGGTACGACCAGTAGGGGGCAGTGACACTTCACATGACAACAACATGATGACACCAGAGCAGACGTGTCAGTGTCACCCTTTTTTCTTCTTCATTTATTGCATTGTCTATAGCAGTGTTTTTTTTTTTGAGCCAGGGCACAGTTTTTTTAAATTGGAAAACTTTCGCGGCACACCACTAAGCAACAATGTTTTAAAATGACACTGAACAGTATGTTTATTAAAATAGAATTTACAATACCCACAGTTTTTACAGCACAGACACTTGACAATGACATCATATTTGCAGAAAATGATTAATAAATGTTTTATACAATTTAAAATTTTAAAAAGTGACATTGGATAATTTCTCACGGCACACCTGACGATCTCTCACGGCACAGTAGTGTGCCGCGGCACAGTGGTTTGAAATCACTGGTCTATAGAGTCAGACTGCCAAGAAACAATTTCAAGCCTTTTAAAGCAATTTATATTTCCGACCTTGAAAATACATCATTAAAATTCAAGCATTTAAAAATTCCTAGCCCCCATAAGAACCCTGGGTTAGAAAGCTAGCATCATCTTCTTCACTAATAAGACTATGCTCTTATTTTTCTTCAAAAACTAGCGTGTTATTTGCTAAAAAATTAACATTTTCTACATTGAAAACTGGGCAGCACGGTGGTGCAGTGGTTAGCGCGTGTGCGGCACAGTTCTGAGATCATAAGATCGAAGCTCCTGTGTGGAGTTTGCATGTTCTCCCTGTGCTTGCGTGGGTTTCCTCCGGGCACTCTGGTTTCCTCCCACATTCCAAAAACATGCATTTCAGATGAATTGGCTGTTCCAAATCGTCCCTAGGTTTGAATGAGCAAGCGAATTGTCTGTACCTGTGTGCCCTGCGACTGGCTGGCAACCAGTTCAGGGTGTCCCCTGCCCAAGACAGCTTGGATGGGCTCCAGCACCCTCGCAACTTTACTCAGGATAAGCGGTGCAGATAATGGATGGATACATTGAAACCGTGCTTCTTCTTCTTTTACGCTAATGGTAGCATCTCGTCCATCCATCCATCCATTATCTGCACCGCTTATCCTCAGTAGGGTCACGGGGGTGCTGGAGCCCATCCCAGCAATCTTCGGGCAGTGGGCAGGGGACACCCTGAACTGGTTGCCAGCCAGTCGCAGGGCAAGCATCTCGTCCTTCCATTCTAAAACCTCGATTTTTTTACTTAAAATAAAAACTAGTGTTGTCTTTTTTAGACATGAAATGAAATGATCTACATTTATATAGCGCTTTTTTAAGTCAATGACTTCCCAAAGTGCTTTACATTGTGCTTCACATTTCCCAATAGCGGCCGTGATCTGTGCAGCCATGTAAGGCGCTAACCTGCTTATTGGGGGTATTGGGGGTTCAGTGTCTTACCCAAGGACACTTCGGCATGTAACACGGACAAGCCGGGATTCGAACTGGGATCCCTTAATCCTAAAACGATCGCTCTACCTCCTGAGCTACTGCCGCCCCAAAAAATCCGAAAAATTTTGCATCTTTTTGCATTTACTATTTTCTTCTTAAACAAAAACTTGACTAATATTTTTTATCACAAAATCTAACTTCTTATTTGACATTAAATCCAGCATTGTCCTCTTCTCCACTAAAAAAATAGCATTGTCTGTTCCTACCGTGAAAACTAACCTTTTGTACACAGAAACCAAACTATTTGTGCTTCCATTTCGAGCATTATTAAAAATGTTAAGAGTTGCAAATTAACATGAGTGATTCTTCAGTACTACTTATAAACGTTATGTTCCAATGTAAAATCGTGCCTAGTGCGTCTATCCAGGATGACAGGCTAACAAGCATCCTCAAAATGAGCGACACGCGAGGTCACGCATGAACTGAGAAAATTGCCACGCACGTACTTGAACGTACATATAACCGTGGCTAGCTTGACATTACGCACGCCACTTCCAATGACACACTCAAGTAACACTACATAGAAGTGCATGTATGCATGTAGTTGTGAGGCTGTGTGTCAGGTCACAGTGTATCTCCGTGACACGATCTTTGACCGAAACAAATCAGCACTTGTTCATAACGCGTACATAAACCGAGACAGAGACAGCAGCATTTATTTCTCATGTTCACATGAATCAGTTCTGCTTTGTGCCTTAAAAAGCATCATTATCTGACTGAGAGAGAATGTGCTCGTGTGGGTTTGTATGTGTGTGTGTGTGTGTGTGGGGGGGTGTCCTTAAAAAACTGAACAATGTCTATTTGTATACTCATATTTGTTTATACAAGTGGTTCTCAACTGGTCTGACTTGAGGACCCACAATTTCACCTTAATGACAAGCTGCGAACCAAATCAGGAAAAAAACTTCTCAAATTCATCAAATTAAAGAATTGTGCAGGTAAAGTATAGCTAGTGGAATATCTTCCCCTTTTTTTTCAAAAAAACACAACAAAATGACCAGCAAAATCAAAACAACCTTAAGTATCATATGTACTCGCATGGAAGGCTGTATCGTATTTAAGCGACCCCTTAAAACTGCCTTAAAAAAGCTTCATACAAATAAATGTTTTTTAACCAAAACATTCAAAAATAATCACGTATCTAAACCAGTGTTTCTCAATTGGTGGGTAGGGACATCAAAGTTGGGTTGCAGACCTGTTTTCAGTGGGTCACAGCCCTGTCCTTGCCAAAATAAAGCTTAGAAGAAGAAAACATGGAGAAAGTAGATGGTGATAATGTTCTTATGGATCTCTTTTATCAATTGGCACGTTCAAGAGGGGGCCCCATCTTATTTTATAGTGATTAATCTGGTTTTCTTTTTATTTCTGCCCATAACAATTGGTCCCAAGAAAGTTAGTCATGAGGGGAAGAAAAAGTTGAAAACCATGACAACAAAGATCGAAGAAGAACACAATTGCGAAATACGGAAATTGTGTACCAGTAAATTAATATTTAGAAAATACTTAAATAAATAGCTATTGATGTTTAAGTACACGATTATTTAATATTTTGAATTTCTTTTAGTCTGGGGCTATTAGAGGGTGTAAACAATACGCTTATATGCAAGCATATACGAGACTTGAAGTCGGTTGTTGCTGGTCATTTTGTTTTTGGAAACAAAAAAGGTGAAAGTATTCTACAATATCTGCTTTAAACTGCCTTGTCCTATAATTGGATACATTTGAGAAGTGGGATTTTTTTCTTAATTTGGGTAGTGGCTTGTCTTTAGAGTGGAATGGTCTCAAGTCAGACCAGTTAGGTACCAGTGATTTAAAAAATGATAATTACTCAGTTCCACACATGATAAAGATAAATATACTGACCCATTATATTAGGCAGAAAAAATAAATGAAACAAAGCCCCAATAAAATGATATGTGGGATGATTGACTGAACAGGAACAAGAGATCGGACAGAGCATTATCTCCATTTACTGTGTAATTGACCCGCCATTTTTCTTTCTTAGCGGTACTTTTCCTGGGCAAAGGCCTGCGACCCACCGAAAACTGGTGCGTGACCAACTTTTGGGTGATGACCCACCAGATGGAAACCACTGGTTTATAATATACTGCAGTTTAATCACACTTAGAAATAGACAATTGAACAATGGATAATTGCCATAAACATAATTTATTTTAAGGAGAAAAAAATACTAATTTGGCACTTTAGTCTTTAAAATTGCTTAGTACTTTTTTTTCTGGGTGGGGTTTTCAATCCGACTAAATTTCTAGTTGTATCAGTGTTTCACGCAGGGTGAATTTATTAAAGACTGTTCAAAGAGTTCCAAGCTTAAAGGAGAGCCGTCACACATTTTCAGCTTTCTGAAGTTTAGATACCGCTGGTATATGGGGAAAGCAGGTGAAGTACACAACAAAAAGCGAATAGAAACCGCAAACTAAGACACCCCAGCGGTTCCAAGGACACTGTCTTGCGAAAGATATATATACAATTTGAAGATGATACAAATAAAACTGTGACTTGTGATTTATAAACACCCGCACACACACTCGAAGGGGACAGGAGACGAATGACTGTGAATCCATAGATGGCCCTTGGGCTTCTCCCAATGGGAAGGATTAAACTTCACTCCCAACCCTCACATCCTTTCAAGTGATTGATTCGGTGGAAGTTTTTGATGTGGATGAGTCTGACTCAAGTTTTTTAGGTACTATTTGTTTACAGAGTTTCCCTTTTCACCCAAGGTTGTGATATCAGGTCAATCTTTTTTCTTTTCTTAATGAGCAGGCAATATGGTTAAGAGACTGGTTAAAGAGCACATCACATCACCTCCAGTCTCCCCTCTTCATTCGACCCCTTTCAGTTTGCCTACAGGACAAACCGCTCCACCAGGGATGCCATCTCCTCTGCGCTTCACCTGAGCCTGACACACCTAGAGGAGAAGAACACCCATGTGCGGATGCTGTTCCTGGACTTCAGTTCAGCATTCAACACCATCATCCCACAACATCTGGTAGACAAAATGGGGCTTCTGGGTTTCAACACCCCCCTGCGGAACTGGCTGCTGGACTTCCTCTGTGACAGACCCCAATCTGTGCGGATAGGTCAGAACAGTTCAGATGTCATCTACCTCAGCACGGGCTCCCCCCAAGGCTGCGTCCTAAGCCCCTTGCTGTTCACCTTGATGACACACGACTGCGTCCCTAGGTCCGCCACAAACCACATCGTGAAGTATGCTGACGACACAACGGTGGTGGGCCTCATCAGGGATGACAACGACCTGGCCTACAGAGAGGAAGTGGAGCAGTTGGTGGGCTGGTGCAAGGACAACAGCCTGGTCCTGAATGTTGACAAGACTAAAGAGATCATTGTCGACTTTAGGAAAAACCAGCCCAACCATGCCCCACTTTGCATCAACAACAAGGCTGTGGAGGTTGTCAGCAGTATCAAGTTCCTAGGGGTGCACATCACAAACAAACTCACCTGGTCCGTGAACACTGCATCTCTGGTTAAGAGGGCACAGCAGCGCCTGTACTTCCTGCGGAGGATGAGGAGAGCCCACCTGCCCCCACCATCCCTCATCACATTCTACAGGGGCACCATAGAGAGTATCCTGACCAGCTGTATCTCTGTGTGGTGTGGAGGCTGCAGCGCTACCGACTGGGGTAGTGTGAGGAGGGTAACGAGGACAGCGGAGAAAATAATCGGGACTACACTTCCCTCCATTCAGGACATTGGCCAGAAGCGCTGCTTATCCCATGCTAAGAACATTACCGGGGACCCCTCTCACCCCCATCATGGACTATTCACTCTGCTAGCCTCTGGGAAGAGGTACTGCAGTGTGCGGTGCAGGACCACCAGGCTCCGCAATAGTCTAGTCCCCCTGGCCATTAGACTGTTAAATGGTCAATCTAACATATAGTTAACTTAAATCTAAACGGCTGCTAATTTGACTTTTGCACTAGTGGCAGTTTTTTTTATAGCTTGCCACTCCTTGCACATTTGATCTCTGCACTATTGTTACTTACAGTGTTATTACTTACAGTGTTATTGTTTACAATATAATGGTACTGTGTACCTGACTTGTTAACCTGACTGCCCATCTTGCACATCTGGTTAGCGTCTCTTCTTGCACTATCGGCACTATGGTAAATAACACAATACAGCTTTATTTATATCTGTACACTGAAGGACACTGAGGGAAACTGTGGGAGTCAGATCCATCGACATTTCGTTCTGTATACACGTGTACTAGAATGACAATAAAGTAGATCTGAATCTGAATCTGAATCTGATATGTTTTGTACAGAAGTGCTGATACAAGGTAACACTATTGAGCTAAATTGATACAAGATTTTGAGGTACCAGTATTTGCAGATACTCTTGTTGCTGTGTGATTCGTGTGACAATTTATGTACAAATGTTATGTACAAAAAACAAAAAATTCAGACAATAAGACTCATCTTTTTTTCCATGCTTTCCACTCTGCAGCTAATTTATGCATTTTTTTTTCTAACGCCCGCCAGACTGATCGTTTCTGAAGTTTCTATATTGAGCATATTTTGAAATGGTCTTACCGACTATTATCAAAACGCTTTCTGTGTACCGTCTTTCCATGTAAATGTCTCGCGTTTCAATGTGAGCACATGTGGTTTATAGTGAGCTGCAGCTTGTGTATGTACAAAATGCCTTTTCCTTTAAAATTGTACTGGGTGCGACCTATAATCAGGTGCGCTCTATGGTCCAAATTTCCAACCAATGAAAAAAAAAACAATAAACAACATGTTTTTAGTTTTATTTCATTTGCAAAGTAGCAACACATATGTAGGTTTTAAAATACATTGAAATAATTTGGTACTATCCAAAAGGTAATTATGCTAACAAATCTTAATATAGATACTCTACACAAGCAATATTTATTTGAATGTTTGATTTTTTTTTATCCAGTTAAAAAAAAAGCGCAGATAATTTTGCCCTTTCCAAGGCTTGTTTGCTTTATTTTAATAAAAATGTTACCTTTTCTGGTAAAAAATAATAAATTAAAAAATCATGCTTGAAATGGGGAAAGTGATTTTAAGATTTTCTTATTTTTTAAGTTAAAATTGTTTTTATAGTTAAACAAGAAAAGCATTTAAAATGACCTAATGCAATTCCATCCTTTGGTTATTTCACAAAATTTGAACTTGATTTTCTAATTGAAAAAAATGCTCATTTGTTCTTCAACTGAAAAACATGATTTGAAAAAGTATTATTGAAATTCTATTTTCTATTAAAATAAGAAAAATATGTTCAAAAGTAACAGAATACATGGCAATCATTTTTCTTAATTTACCAAATCATATTAAAAAGATTTAGCATTTTCCATATTCTACTACGGGTGAGTATTGTTGAGTACTAATATCGGTATCGCCTAGTATTTTTTGTTAACACTTTTTATGCAGTTTTATACAACCTTTTATCCCTTATTATAGAGCTCAACAGGCAAAACACTATTTACTCTAAAACAGTCTGAGATCGTGAGCAGGATACAGAAAAAAAGAGGAACTGAGGAAGGACTGGAGAGGCATGATTAAGGAACAAGTGGAGACGAGACGGGTGTCCTGGAGAGACAGCCTGAGTTAGAGGAGAGGGCCTCACAAAAACGAAACAAGGCTGGAGGGAAGGATGGAGGCCAAGAAGTACAGACGAATAAATGAAATGACAAGTCGGGGCCTGCGGGCAGCCGAACAACAAAATGTGGCGGATATCTCTCCCCCCGAGCAGTGACACCCAAACATCACAAGCCGTCTGCTGTGGAAAGAAGGACTCCACTTCACAAGTTTGTGTCGCAGCTATTTGCCAGATCCACTGTTAAACGTCTAATCATGGCCAGAGTGACAACGAAAAACGTGCATGTGTTCAGATACTGTAAAATAGCCAAAATGCATTCCTCAGCGGTCAAGAAGAAGAGTAAAAAGTCATTATGGTTATGACAACAAAATCATTATCTAATTGAACACAATTTTGGGCTAAATTTCATGAACATCACTTTATCTGTAATAAAGTTTAATTTAGGTTATGAAGGGAGCTGCTTCGAGGGAGTAAGTAAATAAGTTATCCACAGTGGTCCATTGTAAAATTGACTTCTAATGCAGGTGTTGGGAACTTATGGCTCACGTGCCATACATGGCTCTTGTCATGAGTACATATGGCTCAGAAAAAAAAGTATACTCAAGCAAATTTCATCTGTGTTGCTTTGATTCTGATTCGTCTGTAATGGAGATCGACTTGTGCAAAGCAAATGTAGCACTGAAAATAATTGGTCCGGTCCATTTGTTGGGGTGAGTGGTAGGGGTGGTCTGATCTATGCACACAGCGCACTACTCTCTGCCAGCAACATCTGCACCAAAGATAAATACGTCAGTATCCTTGTTTGCAGTATTTTGTGACATTTTTACAAAATAACACCTTGATTTGAAACCAGTTTGTATGAAAGAAACGAAGGTCAAAATGAGCCTCAATGGTCATAAGTCATTGTGGGAGGCAAGTTGAAACTGGTATATTGTTAATAATGGACACAGGCTCCGGCATTATTCTTATTTAATAAATTAGATTAAATCATCTAACGTCACACAGTGAAATAAAATCGGCTGATTTGTCTGAGGAGCTGGTTTGGCGGTTTTTCTGAAAATGTTTCTTAAAGTATTTGGAATGACTCTCTCTCGATATATACATATATATATATATATATATATATATATATATATATATATATATATACCGTATTTTCCGCACTATAAGGCGCACCGGGTTATAGAGCGCACCCTGAAAAAATAGTTTTTGGTCCTATTTTTGACATACATAAGACGCACCGGATTTTAAGGGGCTACAATGGGAACGTCGACAAAACAGTCAAATAGTTCAGTCAAACTTATTACCCCCTTAACATTCCGAAAGCTTGCAAAGACGCAAATACGTGTCGAGAACACGTGCGGATGCAGTGTCCGTACGATGTCACTCAAATGCATCGTTCCATCATTCGGAAGGTTAAAGTCTTGGGATTCAAGAAATGCCAACCATTCCTTACTTTCTATTTTCTTTTTCGCTCGCAACTTCACTGTACATATGACAATAAACACTTGGAATTGAGTTTAATTTAAAAATAGACACTCCATTTCATCCATTATCTGCACCGCTTATCACAGAAACATCGAGTTCAGTCTGAAACAAGATACAGGGATAATATATATTATAGTAGCTCACCGAAGTCGTTGTGTTCATAATAATGTGCATCCGTGGTCCTCTTATATCCGTGAGTGTAGTAAATCCAGGGGACTAAAATATTTACAAATGCAGAATAGTAAAAAATGCTTTCTGTAAGCCGTCAACCACGTGCTATACACATTCATCTTTTTCGGCCAATTGCAGGATTTGTTTTGCCGTTCAAGCCTATGGCAGCCTGTAAATGATAAAAGGGATCCGCCCCTTGATCTCCGAATAACTTTAGCCGATAGTGATCCATTCAACTGATGATTGACACGTCTTTTTTGGCCAATTGCAGGCTTTGTTTTGCCGTTTAAGCCTATGGCAGCCTCTAAATGATAAAAAGGATCCGCCCCTTGATCTCCGAATAACTTTAGCCGATAGTGATCCATTCAAATGATGATTGACACATTGGTTAGCCAATGAAACGCCGGTAAATAAATCCCAGCATACACCGCGGACTACTTGGCATTCGGGGGAAAATCTAGTCGGCGGCTGCAAGTTAGTTGCAAGACTTTGCGAATTAATATTGATCCATAAATAAGGCGCACTGTATTATAAGGCGCATGGTCAGCTTTTAAAAAAAATAAAGGCTTTTAGGTGCGCCTTATAGTGCGGAAAATACGGTATATATATATATATATATATATATATATATATATATATATATATATATATATATATATATATATATATATATATATATATATATATATATATTGTATTTTTTGCTAAGATGGCTCTTTGGGTCAAAAAGGTTTGCTTTTTTATTGGAATGGTGACGCAAAAAAAACAAATCTCGGTGTCATGATTACTTATGCGAGGCACCTGTGCCCGTTCCTTGGCAGCAAACAGCCCTGGGTGCTGATTGGCTCCCTGCTACTTTTTAAACCCCCCAGTTCCCGGTTACCAGGGTCAGACCGTCTGTGACCCTCAGCTGCTGCTAGGCCAGCCCTTCGACTCTGACACCCTCCTGTTTTTGGCTCTCATATGTTTCCTAGCTTCGAACCGTTTCTTTTCGACCACGTCTCTGCTCCTCCGTCCCGGCAACCGACCTATTTTCCCCGCCTTCAACACCGCCATCGCTCGCCACAGAAGTGACATTTCCGCGTTCCGAGCGATCTGCTCCCCGCGACCGACCATCACCGGATCGTGGGTTCCAGCCTTTGCCTCCTTCTCAATAAAACTAAGAGAAACGAACGCAATTGGGTCCTGTCGTTTCTGGTTCCTGACACTCGGAGCTTTCAAACTGCTTGGACAAATCATTAACCCCATACATCAAGTAATTACCATATTTTCCGGACTACAAGGCGCACCTAAACATCCCAAATTTGTCAGAAATTTGAGAGTGCGCCGTATAGCCCAGTGCACCTTACATACTGCAAAATACTGGGGAATAAAGATAGAAAAGGATACAGTATTTATTTGTGTGTGTTACTACATGAGGTTTTATGGTATACTGCCGTATTTGTACATTGCATTCTTAAAACATCATTGACCAAAATCTGTGATGGTCCAGTTGGAGTGATGATTTATCCTACTTGTTGGAAATTACTCTGAGCACTTAAAAGCAGTGACCACCGACTATCCAGTTGCGGTTCGTTCCCTGCTGTGCCAGAGGAATCTGTCAACCCTACATTGCAACTCTCAGAAGTCAGGTTGTGTCCGCACATGTATCCAGCCACAAATCCTAACAAAAACTTTCTATGCAACGGGAAACGAACCAAGATTGTGGATGTGAGAATGCCTAAACCTGACCACTGTGCTACCAGTGGTACAAAAACAACTGTTACAGAATGAAGAAAACGAAGTTGTCCTGAAAGATAAAAAACGCAAAGTTGGATTCATCATAGGAAACATTAAAGACTTGTTTCTCGTCGACGCTCCACAGGGTTCACAAAGCTTGAGGCAGGTTAAATTTGAGACTTTTGAAATGAAATTTATAATCAGGTTGAAAAACACAATTGAAATAAACAAAACAAAAATCTAAAATACTTTTTGGTCCAGTTGAAAATTTTCATATGAAAACATAGCACCCTCAAAAGTTTAAGACATGGAAAACAATACATAAAAATGATGTTTACAGTACATCAAGGGTCTTAAGTCCAAACTGGCAGATAACTACTAATTCCGGAGAACTCTTCTTCTACATTCATGAAGCATTTTCACATGAGGCATGACAATGAATTTTTTACTCAATCTTTTATGTTCAAACAGATTTAAATCATGTTAATGTGTTCACATTTTTAAGACTTTCAAAAATTGGATTCCAGACCTTTTAAAGCAAATTAGATTAAGAATACTTAATTTTAGTATAATAATTTCAATGCCCTCAAAGACTTTTCAATGATCCGCGGGAACCCTGTCTCACCATTGTGACACAGGTTCGATTCCCGTTGCACCAATTCATTTACGAATTTGGTCAGCAAAATTTTCGACTGATTTGTCATTGCACCATTATATTTATCTATCTATCGATCTACCCTGGTCATATCCCTTGAAAGGGGTGACCGACAGCAAGACAGCAAAGAAAATAAAAAAGGGGAAAAAGTAGCAAAAAACACACACAAAAATCTTTGGACCCAAATGGCCAAACACCCATACAAGTTAAGCATCTCAGCACCCAAGTTGGTCATGCTTTCCTCCCTCCAGCTGAAGACACAAGAAAGCAGCCATGTCAGGGGGTCAGGGTAACATAACACACTCTTCTGTTCAACAGCAGGGCCCGACAACTTTTACTGGTTTACCCCTGCCGCATGATACAGGTGCCCTGCCCATTCCTTAGAACGCGTCTAAACATCCTACTATCCTTTCACAACACCTCTCCACACATTCCTATTACCAACAAGAGCTCTAGCTTCCACTATATTTAGACCTCTTTCCTGCAGTGCACTCATACCACCATCCATCCACGTCAATCGCGGTCTTCCTCTTGGTCTCCTTCCATTTACTTCTGCTCTGTAGATTCTCTTCAACATTCGCTCTTCATCCATCCTCTCCATGTGTTCAAACCAACCGAGTACTCTCTTATCCACACGCTTGCTCAGTTCCACACTACTACTCCAGTTCTGTCTCTCACAATTTCATTTCTCAATCTATCCAATCTTGTCACTTCTAACATAGTTCTCAAACACTTAATCTCAAAAACATTTAATTATAATTATTTATTATATACCATAAACTAATAAACTGTGCAACGGATATACACAATTAAAGTGCATTGCGCACAAATAGATACGGTAGTTCTTAGAGTACCGTAAATTCCGGACAATACGCCGCTACTTTTTTCCCAAATGTTCAGCCCTGCGGCTTATTCAGTGAAGCGGCCAATTTATGGAAATTTCTAACTGCCACCAGCGGCGCTGGAGTATAAAAGGTAAGATTAAGACCAGTAGAATATGAGCGTCAAGAAAGACTGCAACCTCTAAGTTTAAGCATATATTGTCTGTAAGGTTAAGGTACGTTCCGATAATGAGGAAGACGCCCTTAGTGGCGGTAGTTATGAGGAGGAAGTTGAGGACTATTTTCTGTGAATTTTACAATTACGGGATTGCTTTTTTTTAACAGGCACGTTTGATAAGTTGCGAGCGTGATCCTACTAGCGTGTTGGTACCTTTCAAAGGCACGGTTTGGGATGAAAGTTATATAATTATTATTAAAGCTTTGAAAACTCTCGGTGTACCGTCTTTCTTCGTAAATAAGTGTAACCATGTATAATATGTATTTGCAACTGTATATTTTTGTAATGTATTTATTTTAGAGATTTATTCTGTTATGTGTTCTACGGACAAATCAAAAAGAAGGGGCGGAGCAAACGTGGGCTGATGGGAATAGGGGTAAAGCTGAGTTACCGGCACATCTGTCTGTTGTCGCATCGGACAATAGTGGATATATATTTTTCCCACCCTTAACTTTGGAAAAATACATTTTGTTTCCTTGGATTACTTTCAACGGGACCCGGACTTTACAAGTCTGCATCATACTTTAATTACGGGTATCATTGTGGTTCTAGAATTGTGTACTATCCAAGTAGTTACAATTGTGCAACTTACAGCCTGGTCTGGGTTAAACTTGTGACATACGGGCGCACGCGGCTTATACATGGGTGCGGCTTGTGTGAGTTCAAAAGTGGTAAATCACCTAAAAGGTGGTGGGTGCGGTTTATAATCAGGTGCGCTCTATAGTCCGGAATTCACCGTAAATCTAATTCCATGCGCCTTAATAGTCCCATGTGCCTTGAATATTAAATATATATTTGAAAATACTATTATTGAGAGATGCAAATTATAATCCAGTGCGTTTTACAGTGCAGAAAATATGGATTATGTGATATGAAAACCGGTTTGTATTTTGGGTGCAGAAAACAGCCACATTGTATGGTTTTGGTGCACTCAACAGTCCCAAACAATATCAGTTTCTCTCTTGTACCCATTTCACAATAATATTTATGGGAAAATGCCACATTTGGATTGAAACAGATTTTTGGGGTTCTTTGATTGTAATTCCGGGTACTCATGTTTTACATACAAGTCAAGCTATTTGGTATCACTAACAACCCATACAAACCCATACTTAGTAATCAAGTTCTTGATTGCTTGTATTATTCATAATTTGGTATTGCGCATCAGTACTTTAGTTATTGAGCATGATGGTTGGTTGGTTGGATCTCTTAACCACTAGGGCCGTAGGGCCACTATTTACTGTGGTGTGTCTTGGGTAAGTACAGCCTGGCGGCGCCCATCCCTCTCCAGGCCAACATATATTTCTACCTGGTCTCGAACTGGGGACCTTACGTGACTAAAACAGGAAATGAGCTTGTGTCTGTTATGTCGAAGAAGATACTATAAATGTAAAATCTGTCTAACAATTAAATATCAGCATTTTATGTATACTAGTATAGTTTTCTGTATCGCAGAGCTGCTATACATTGAAAATATTTTTTCAAAATGCATAAAGAGCATTTTAAGGTTTTGAATTTTCTGAAGTATTATTTAAGAGTGCCATTTCCGAGTCAAAAAGTCGTTCTTAGACCATTTCATTACTTAAAACTGCACACCAAACCTGATGTTACTACCAGTGTCCAGAAAATGGCACGAACCATAAATAACCGAGGAACCATTAACATTCTCAATACAAAAGTGGTATTATTTGTTGTTGTATTTTTCATAGGAAATTAGCTCATTAGGTATAATTTGTCGTATTTGGTAGCAAAGTTATCGGTACTGATACAAGGCTTTTGGTAAGACTCAGTCCTTACAACAGTGACCAATAACAGAGCTGCCTGCCCTCTTAGAGCTGTTTTAAAAATCAGGAACAAGAAATCAAATTATCCGTATCCATGTGTTCCTAAGGGGCCGGTCACACAGACATTTGCGGCTGATTCACGGCCAGAAATTTCTGCCTTTGAGGCGGACGCCATTGGACGCATTAAGATCGCCATTCAGACGAGATACAGCGGTGCTTAACACGCAGTCGGAAATTCGCGCGCGGGTGGCAGCGCGAAATTATTTGGCTCTGCTCAAATCTTCAGAGCGCGGGCACTCAGCCTTTCACGAGCGCACTGAGGCTGAACCACGGCCAGAAATTTCTGAAGCAGATGCTGTTGAGCGCAGTTGGACGTTTTGAGACTGCCATATAGACGAGATAGAGCAGTGCTTTACTCGCGGTCGGAAATTTTCACGTGGTTGGCCGCGCTCAAAACTTTTGAGCTGCTCAAAAGTTTGAGCACGTGTTAAACCGCGTGCCGCACACGTGGTCAACACGAGGTAATGACGCGGAAATGACGCGGAACGACGTGCTCTGGCCGCGGCCAGGGCGTGCTTACACATGGGTAGGATGGGAAATTTCAGCGGGTAATCGTGGGTGGAGCATGGTAATAGCATGTTCTGCGCCTGTATCGCGGTGTTATTACGTGAAATTAGCGTGTTACGCGTGTGACAGTCAAACGCCTTTCTCCGCGTATAAACAGCGCGAATGCTGAGCACACGTCATTTGTGCTCGTGACGTCAAGGGGGTGAACATGGATCCCCGTCAGCGTAGTTTCTCTTCATTTCGAATAAATCTTTCGGTGCATTCGCAGCATAACTTTAAATCTGGGACTTTAGCTTAGCCTTTTGGTTGAGAGTAAGAGTCCCGGCTCCAGAGCTTTGTAGCGTATTATGAACTGATCGAAAATGGATAATGAATAAAGAAGATAGAACAATCTCCCCTATCGTATCGATCGTATTCTATATAAAACGCTTATTAAAACTATAAAGCGAGATAATTATAACAAGTGGGAGATCCTAGTCTATATAACGCGTTAATTTAAACAATAAAGTGCGATCGTATTCTACAAAATGCGTTTGTTGACGCGGATGAAAAAGTCAAAAGCGATCGCAGCAGAATGCGCGTTCACGCGAGGGGGTGGAGGGGTGAGCCTGTTGCGTAGGAGTCGGATTTGGGCACAACACCGGCTCGGGAGCTTTTATACCCGTGGTCCACACGAGAAAATGACGCAGAAATGACACGATGAGGAAGCGGAACAGTCGCCGGTGTCTTTTTTCCGGCCATACCACAGATGAACAGCGGGTTGGCCAAATTTGCGCATTTTCCATCCCGGGCAACCACGGGCAAAAAAAAAACGCAAAATTTTAGCCGTGATTCAGCCGCAAACGGCTGTGTGACCGGCCCCTAAGAGTTGTGTATCAATATCAGGCTGTAAAAAGAGCATCAATCAACCATGTCGTAAAAACTAATGAGAAATGTAAATTTCTCACCTTGTTTCCCAGGTATGATTCAGGTGCATTCCAGTAGTAAGCAGAACCGAGGTTGTCTGCCACGTCTACATGGTGGACGCTTAGATACTGAGGTGTCTCTCGGTGAATGGGCCATACGTTCCGTCCTGAGTCTCCACTCAGGTGCCAGCCGCTCAGTGTGCTTTCCTGAGAAAAAGGTTTTTCAAAGACATATTCATCTGGTAAGGTATTTATTTAAAAAAAATTAACACAGAGAAAAGAGACAACACCTGAAGGCGACTTTGAAAATAGTCTTTTGCATATAGTCGTACACGTCTAATCAGTAGCGAAATACTTACGGTATTGACTCACTGTATGAATTTTGATCACTACTTAAAACGTCTGCATTGGTATATGAAAAAAATGTTGCATTAAAGATAAAAATTGTTGCATTAAAGAGAAATTGTTGCATTAAAGAAAAATTGTTGCACTAAAGATAAAAATTGTTGCATTAAAGAAAAATTGTTGCATTAAAGAAGGCCAAATTTAAGCACTTTTTAAGCACTCTCAAGGCCAATTATTCAATTTTTCCAGTACCTTCAAAGGAAAAGAATCTAGCATCGATCAGAGGAAGTTTTTTTTGTTGGCTTTGACGACTAAAATAAAGTTGTATCTTGCTGGTAGCACATAATTTGCGCTATTTTGCGTGGTCTATTGAGTCAGACTGCTAGAAAAGTCGACAATGGAAGTAATTTCAAGCATTTTAAGCACTTCATCGAAAATTCAAGCATTTTCCTCACCTTGAACACACAATATTACAATTCAAGCATTTTAAAGGATTTTAAGCACCCGTACGAGCCCTATTTAAAGTATGCATTCAATTGTAAAATATTGGATGTATCGAGTTTCGGGGACTGGCATCTGTCTGAAAAAAAGTGGTATTGAACAAAACAAAATATTTTGTATAAACAAGCAATTTTTTTTCAGGTACTAAAACAAATGTTTCCACAATTTTCTGGCCTTACAAGTTCTGTATTAAGCTTATATGTTGTTAGAAAATTCTGCACAGCTGTCACTTGAACCTGTCAGCTTATGCGTACGTGTGAGGAGCACCTCAGAACCGCATTTGTCATACAATTAACCTGACCTTGGCTTACCCTTTAGAACACGCAGAGACACACAGACACACACACTATCAGTGTCTAAATCAAAGCTGTCGTTCTGTCAACGTCCCAGCTGCCAATTCCTCCCCCATCCGTCTGTCAGTCAAAAACCGTTATCCTGTTTTCCCCTCTCATTTAATCTTGAGCTTCATCTTCTTCTGATTGCCTTCTTCCTTATTACTTCATTTCAGCGCTATCCATAGTTTACACAAATAGGTAATTTTTGACAACTATATTTTCCGGACTACAGAGTGCACCCAAAAACCCCAAATTGGACAGAAACTTGAACAGAAACAATATAAACCGGTGTGCCTTCAAGTGATGTTCAGAATAATAACAGAGCAATGTGACTAACCAGAAATTCTTCAGTAATAGAATATTTTGTATTGTTTTATGCCCAACAAGTTATCAGGTGGTGCAGTAGATCCTCAGAAAACAAACAAGCCCAGAATCATTCATAATAGGCACGATCCAAAGGCTGTACGATTGGGCAAAAAGTTCAAAGGGGTGTGTTTGCTGTACTATAAAAAGACGACAAAACTATTTTCTATATACAAAAAAGGTAGTATTTAGCAATCCTAATATTTAATTGCATGATTACTTTTCTTTTATAACTGCTTCTCATCTGTGTGGAATAGGGTCAACCAACTTATGGCACTTTTCAGTTTTTATTATATCCCATGATTGCTTAACAACATTCTACAATTCAGATTCAGATTCAGATTCAGATCTACTTTATTGTCATTCTAGTACACGTGTATACAGAACGAAATTCTTTTACATTTCTGGTTTATGCTTCACAAACAGCATATTTTATATCAACCCACAAGTTATTAATTAGATTGAGATCTGGCGATTGGGCTGGCTACTCAATAAAAATAATTTTATTGGTTTGGAACCAAGTCTTGTTGAAACGCCCATTTCAAGTTCATGTACTCTTCAATCTTAATATACACAAGCTGATCGATGATCCCTGATATGGGATAAATGGGCCCAACATCAGAGTAGGAGAAACATGTCCAGACCATGATGATTGCACCACCATGCTTTACTGTCTTCAATGTGTACTGAAGTTTGAATTCAGAGTTTCAGGGACATCTCGCACACGGTGTGTTGCTCCTGAATCCAAAAAGGACAATTTTACTGTCATCAGTCTACAAAATGTTCCTCTATTTTTCTTTAGGCCAGTTGATTTGTTTTGAGGGGGAATTGTAAGTTCTTCTGTACATTCCTTTTTTTAACAGAGGGACTTAGCGTGAGATTGTTAAAAATAAATTCGCTTCACGCAGACGTCTTCTAACTGTCTCAACACTTACAAGTAATTGCAGACCTTGTTTGATTGTCCTAGAGCTGATCATTTGCAGAGCCTTTGCCATTCTGATTCTCCGGTCCATTTTAATAGTTTTCTTCCGTTTTCTTCCACGTGTCTTTGGTTTTTCTACCCATTTTATGGCATTGAGATTATTTTAACTGAACAGACAACATTTTTTTATACCTCTTTATCAGTTCTTCCCTCTCTAATCAAGTTTTTAATTAAAGAACAGCGTTCTTCGGAGCAGTGTCTAGAACGACCTATTTTCCTCAAATGCATGTTCTTCATCCTTAAATAGGCGCGACCCGATTCACACCGGATTTATACCTGTTTTTTTTTAAAATTTCTTCTCCAAAATTGATTGATTCAGAGATTGGTAGCCACGCTGCTATGTTTTTTTCCGTTGACACACCCCTTTGAAATATTCGCCCAATCGCACAGCCTTCGCAGCGTGGCTATTATGAATGCTGCGTCTTTGTTTTTTCTGAGAATCTACTGCACCTACTGGTAACTTGTCTGGAATGTAACGATAAAGATATACTAAAACCAGGGATATTCTGGTTAGTTACATTGCACGGCTTTTAATTTGAACAGCTCTGTATATGCAGACGACATAGGAAATGTGTTACCATGTTTGTCCGATACGTTTTATTGCTCTCCGGTTTCCTCCCACATTCCAAAAACATGCATGTCAGGTTAGTTGGCCTGTACAAATTGTCCCCTAGGTGTGAATGAGCGAGTGGGTTGTCTGTCTCTGTGTCCCCTGCGGCTGGCTGGAAACCGGTTCAGGATGTCGCATGGACCCTACTGTGGGTAAGTGGTGCAGAGAATGGATGAATGGATGGATGGAAGAATATACATTGAAATCGTATAACTGACGAATTTATCTTTTCTTGTTCATCAATAAACTAAAAAAATGAATGTGAGAAACATGTGGAAAGGCCTTTAGAATTCCATGAATTTTACTTTTTACCACAAGAACAACCAGAATCAACCATTCTTCATGGAATGGAATAGAATAGAATTTACTTTTATTGTCATTCTTTGTAACCATGCACACAGAATGAAATGTCGAAACACCTGACCCGTACAGTTAAACTGTAGCGAGCCGATGCAGCTGCAGCCAAACAGGGCGCCGCCATTTTAGACCCAACTGCTGTGTTGGGAGTCATTAGGTAACCAAACCCCCCAATTCCAACCCTTAATGCCGAGCGCCAAGCAGGGAGGCATTGAGTACCAATGTTGTAAGTCTTAGGTATGACTCGGCCAAGGCTTTAACCAGCGACCTTCCAGTCTTGGAGCGGACGCCCTACCATCGAGGCTACCGAGCTGGTTCATCAACAATGAATTACAATTAAAAAAAACAAGCTATATGGACAGCAACCATACCATTCATCAATGAAATCTTATTGCAGAACATATTAAAACTTGAAAACACAGCAGCAAGACAGAAGACTACTTGAAAATGTGTGCAACAGAAATAACCACTGAACAGCAGCACCCACGCTCGCACGCACAGCACACGCACGCACACACACACGTGCGCTTCTTTGATATATTCGCCATCAGTAAATGGTTTTCCGTGCTTTGCTACACAGTGAGCCATTTGATAACTTGTGATTTTAGGGGCCGGTCACACAGCCGTTTGCGGCTGAATCACGGCTAAAATTTTGCGTTTTTTTTTTTGCCCGTGGTTGCCCGCGATGGAAAATGCGCAAAATTGGCCAACCCGCTGTTCATCGGTGGTATGCCCGCAAAACAGACGCCGGCGACTGTTCCGCTTCCTCATCGCGTCATTTCCGCGTCATTTTCTCGTGTGGACCACGGGTATAAAAGCTCCCGAGCCGGTGTTGTGCCCAAGTCCGACTACTAAGCAAACTCCCCACCCCCCAACCCCCTCGCGTGAACGCGCATTCTGCTGCGATCGCTTTTGTTGGAAGCGTGCATTGACGTTGGTGACTTTTTCATCCGCGTTAACAAACGCATTTTATAGAATACGATCGCACTTTATAGTTTAAATAAACGCGTTATATAGACTAGGATCTCCCAATTGTTATAATTAGCTCGCTTTATTGTTTTAATAAGCGTTTTATATAGAATACGATCGCTTTTGTTGGAAGCGCAGCAAAATGCGCGTTCACGCGAGGGGGGGAGGATTTTTATACGGTGTGCATTACCGTTCGATTACGTTCACAACAAAAACAAAGACGGAATGGTTTAAGTTGTATTACATTCCCAACAAATGCAAGACGAAGTGGTTTTGGTTATATGTTCGCCATTACATTCCCTAAAAGTGATATAAAAGTGAGATAAAACGAGGTAAAAGTGGTTGTAGTAGCGAGGGGATGCAAATCTCGGCAGGCATGTATTTCTCGGCATAACACCGGGCTGTAGAAATCCTAACCGCTCAAGACACAGTCCCGTGAAGATCAAAATTTCAAGCTATGGCACCGAAGAAGCCAATATGTTATTATTGTAATAGTTTTTCATTTTTATTTTATTATCTTGTTATGAAATGAAAAGAAATGTCAAGAAATAAAAATGGATTAAGACGAGGTCACTACGGTGACGGGGATCCATGTTCACCCCCTTGACATCTCGAGCACAACTGACGTGTGCTCGGCAAATCGCGCTGTATATACGCGGAGAAAGGCGTTTGACCGTCACACGCGTAACACGCTAGTTTCACGTAATAACACCGCGGTACAGGCGCAGAACATGCTATTACCATGCTCCACCCACGATTACCCGCTGAAATTTCCCGTCCTACCCATGTGTAACCACGCCCTGGCCGCGGCCAGAGCACGTCGTTCCGCGTCATTTCCGCGTCATTACCTCGTGTGCCGCCCGCGGTTAACACGTGCTCAAAGTTTTGAGCAGCTCAAAACTTTTTCGCGCGGCCAACCGCGTGTGAATTTCCGACCGCGAGTAAAGCACTGCTGTATCTCGTCTATATGGCGGTCTCAAAGCGTCAAACTGCGCCCATCAGCGTCTGCTTCACGGCCAGAAATTTCTGGCCATGGTTCAGCCTCGATACGCTCGTGAAAGGCTGTGTACCCGCGCTCTAAAGAATGAGCAGCGCAAAACTTTTTCGCGCTGCCACCCGCGCGCGGATTTCCGACCGCGTGTTAAGCACTGCTGTATCTCGTCTGTATGGCGGTCTCTAAGCGTCCAATAGCGTCCGCCTCACAGGCAGAAATTTCTGGCCGTGATTCAGCCGCAAACGGCTGTGTGACCGGGCCCTTAGCAATGAAAAAGGTTTTCAGGGTCCGTATTTGTTTGCCGTCCCTAGACACTGTGCGTTTTAATGTCTCCGCCTTGTCAGACTCATGCTTGAATTCGTGTTCATGTTTCGTCTCGTAATGACGTTTAGTACTTGACGTGCAAGGTACAATGCTCTCGAGGCATAATGCACAAATGCGGTCATTTTTTTGCAAAAAGCCCCAGTCATCTATCCACGCTGGGTGGAAAGGAAGATTTTTGTTCGCTGGAGGAGCCGCCATGATTCATTCATTTATCGCACGCCGGTGTTTCTGTGGCTGGGTTAAAACACGGATCTCTCCTCTGCGTTACGCCGCGCGGACACACGGAGCACTTGCGCGCCTTGTTGTTTAAGGGCGACAGTAAAGCCCCCAAACAACACGGCACGCAACTGAAAATGTCGAAAATTTAGGTAAAAATGTGCATTTAAAAAAAAATTCTAATTATTATTTTTACTATTTTGCCATGCGCTCGAGTGCCACTGGATAACCCCTCCTAGACGCAGCAGTGGCACGCGTGTCATAGGTTGCCGACCCCTACACTAGACCCTTATGGATACAAACGACACATGGAAAGGCATTTAATTCCTATTCATTATCACACTATTTTTAGTAATGGTGCCAGATATGTTAGATTAGAGAGATTGTTGTTGTTGTTGTTTTTCTCAGCTCAAACTAAGTGAAAAACGTTTTGATTATGTGTGGCCTTGGCTTTATTTATATTTTAAGGACAACCAAATTACCTCCCATGATCCCATTCCCTCCATTTAATTCAGAACGACTAAATTACTTCCCACAATACCATAATTGTCATTCAGTTGAGAACCTTGTGTCTTGGAAAAAACAATCCAAGTCGGCAGTACCACGAACTGATTTAATGTATGAAGTAATTCTCGGGGCCCGGCCCACTAATAACATGAATAATTTGGCACCGTGAGGGAAAATAGTGTGATAATGAAATAAGAAGTAATGCCTCCATGTATCATCTGCATCCCTAGGGGTCTAATGGATGGTATCTTGTGCCCTCAATGCAATTGTGGTTGAAAATTTAGATTCTCCGCCCGAAGGTGGACACTGGTAGTCCAATAGAAAACATTTGGTGCTGCCATGATCTTTGATTTTTGCAATCCGGAGATGGAATAAGAGCTTGCTCTGTCCACTCCACGCATCAGCCCGGTATTGCAGTACTTCCGGGAACGGTGCATTCGCAATGATCGCAGCAATGCTTTAGGGCTAGGACCTTAGCTTGGCCTTTTGGCTGAGAGTAAGTGTCCCGGCTCCTAGGCTTTGTAGCGTATAATGAACTGACCGATAACGGATAATGGATAATGAATAACGAAGATAGAACAATAACCCTTAAAAACCCCAAACCCCCCCTCAATGCAATTGTATTGAATTATATGCATTTGTGATGAGATCAGTGATATAATCTAACCTATCAATACATGCACAAATACAGCCTTTTTTGTGCGTCCCCAGACCTTTAAGTAGTTTTAATTCGGTGCATGTTATAGTCCGGTCTGCCTTTCTATATGAAAAATACATCACAAAATACTTTTTTTGTGGGGTAGGCCTTACAGCGCAGTAAATATGGTAGCTATGGATCTTAGCCGCAGCAGTAAATGAAAACTAAATAAAAAAATATGAATGAATTCAGGTTTAACCTTTTCTCTATTTTCTCGCTCTTCCACTGGAGGAATAATAACCTCACTTATCTTATTTAGCAGCTGTCTGCATCTGCACTTGGATCCTACAATGACCGAGCCGCAGTTAAATACCCGCAG
This sequence comes from Urocampus carinirostris, assembly GCF_059441175.1. Classification (NCBI taxonomy): domain Eukaryota; kingdom Metazoa; phylum Chordata; class Actinopteri; order Syngnathiformes; family Syngnathidae; genus Urocampus; species Urocampus carinirostris. The sequence goes on from NC_142368.1 coordinate 26,215,364, forward strand.
CGGATTCCTCCACCCTCATCTCGCTATTCAACAATGTTTGCTTGTGAAAGCCAGGAAGGCAGATAATCCTAATCATAGTTTGTGTGCCATTTCTTACATTCTGATAAACCCACGTGGAGGCGGAGCACTGGCTCGCGACGCCCATGCAAGAGCATTTCTCGCAGCCGCGCGGGTTGTCGCGTTGGAGATTGTAGAAGCCCAGCTTGCAGCGGCTGCAGTTTTCGCCTTCCACATTCTCCTGTTGGATAAAGAGAGAAAAAAGATAATGAGGCATATTTTAGGAAAAAAAACGATTAAAACTAAATATAACTATAAGCCACTCTCTTAGCACTACATTGTAAATATATTTGCCTACTTATACTGAGTCTTTTATCTTATTTTTCTTTTAAAGTTCTGTGTTACATGTTTACCCTGGAGTACCAAGTCTAATTTCTTTGCATACAATGTTTCACCATGTTGTTATCAATGACAAAGTAAATTCAATGTTATTTTACCATCTGTCCAAATCAATTGCAAAGAGTAGTCAAAATGTTCTTTCTTTAGGTATGGTGCTGGATAGAAAAAACACATTTGAAGTGACTCCGCTCAAGCCTATTGAAAGTGGAAACATTACCGGTACCTACAAAAATGGACATCTTGAGGCAAATGATCAGTAAATAAAGAAAAAAAGATTAAAACATATAGTCAAATAAAAATCAGCATGCAAAACTAGGCTTACCATTTATTGTTTATTGAGTAATTTTATATATATATATATATATATATATATATATATAAAACTGTCAAATCAATTAATTCACACCTTCACATATTTTTTTTCATTTGGTATACTGCTATACAGTTTACAACTACGTCCTTTTTATTTTACTACTTTTTTCTTATTTTAGTTTTAAAATGATTCATAAAATAAGAAATCTTCTGTCCTTTAGTTTTTTTCTCACTGTATTTTACAAGATAAATAATTTTAAAATGCACTAAATAAAGTAGGAAAACCAAGAAAACCAATCCTTGAAAAAATATTTGAAAATGTAGAAATGTTTTTTTAATGCAGAAATATTATTACCGTTTTTGTCAAAATTTTAAAATGAATAAATTAGTAAAATTTTGAAATTAAAAATACACGAAACTGTTAAACCGATAAAATTTTGGTTCACTTAGTATACTGCTACTTAGTATAATCCCTTACAATATATAAACGGTATATAAATTTGATCTTTTTTTTTTTTGTTTAAGCAAGACATAATTTTAGAAATTTGAAATTTTCTTTGCTAATTTTGAATACTGTTTTCATTATTTTAGCCCCCAAAAGTTAAAACATTGAACAATAAGAAAGTAATTAAAATGATCTGTCAATTGTGCCAGATTTTTTTTTAGGTTAGAAAAACATATGCAGTTATGACTGCCCCTTTTCATTCATTTTATTTTACAACAACAAAAGAGAACTTGTACCACACATGTCAACAAAGCTTTCAAATCCACCAGTCTCAAACACAACCTGTATTAGAAGTAAGACCCATTTCCCGCATACAAAATATAATTTCCAGTATTCCACAAAATGTTTAAGCATTAAAGAGAAAATAAAACAAGATCCTACACTCCTACAGTGACTTGATTGTGCTACTGCACCTAGAAAAAATATGACAGTCCATAACGGATAGTCTCAATAGCTATTATTTGTGTGTGGTTGTTTTGACCTTGCACTCGCATGGTGAAGTACACGGGTCACTATTGCTGGTTCCCTCGACGCTGCAGTTGCACGGCTGACAGTCTGGGTAGTCCTTAAAACCAATGTCGCACCTAAAGACAAATGGATTTAATAACACAAAAAGATGATGAGCATAAAAAAGAAAAGAATTCCATAATCGGTTGATCATAGGTGAATTCTCCTGATAGTGCATTCAAATAAGGAATTCTGATGTAAAACAAACAGCTGACCATGCAAAGCAGGTAAACATGCGTGCAAGAGTAACAAGCTTCTCCAAGGACACATTTCACATAATTAACTGCCAACAGAGATTGGGCTATTAAAAAGAAGTTGACTATGCTGCTTATTTTACTGGTCCTAATTATTGGCTGAATGGCTTACTGGAAGATCATGTGATTTAAGGTGACAGAATAAATTTGAATAGCTCGACAGGGAGCAAAATAAGATGCGGTGTTTGTGCACCCTTTAATGGCCAAGTTCAAGCACTTTATAAGGAATTTCAAAGCCAATTTTCCAATTTATCTTATACCATTAACAGAAAAAAAATTCAGCGAGAATCATATTTTGAAGAGCCACACATATTTCTGCAATTTACATATGCAATTTTTGGTCCTAAGGTGAGGGGCCCTCTCCCTCTGGGAGGGTGAGAATTCTCCCACCGTGGTCCGCTGCGTGTCGTAAGAGCTGACTAAAGTGGAGGGGGCGAGGGGACTGTGGATCCTTTCCTCTCTATCTCTACTCCCTAAGAGACAGCAAGGCAAAGAAAGGGGGGCGGGGGACCGAAAGGTCTCGCAAACCCTAGTTATAGGGTCACTAAATGTGAGAGGATGTGGAAGTAAAGCGACTGAGTGGAAGAAAGAGGTGATAAGAAGGATGATGTGTTAGCCTTGAGTAAAACAAAGATGAAAGGAAAGGGTGAATTACAGCTTGGAGGTATGTATGGGCCCGGTCACACAGCCTGTTGCGTCTGTATCGCGGGTAAAATTTTGCGATTTTTTTTTTGCCCGTGGTTGCCTGCGGTAGAAAATGCACAAAATTGGACAACCCGCTGTTCATCCGTGGTATGCCCGCAAAACAGACGCCGGCGACTGTTCCGCATCCTCATCGTGTCAGTTCCACGTCCTTTCCGCGTGTGGACCACGGGTATAAAAGCTGCCGAGCCGGGCTGTAGAAATCATAACCGCTCAAGACACAGTCCCGTGAAGATTTCAAGCTATGGCACCGAAAAAGAAGCCAATATGTTATTATTGTAATCGTTTTTCATTTTTATTTTATTATCTTGTTATGAAATGAAAAGAAATGTCAAGAAATAAAAATGGATTAAGACGAGGTCACTACGGTGACGGGGATCCATGTTCACCCCTTGACGTCTCGAGCACAACTGACGTGTGCTCGGCAAATCGCGCTGTATATACGCGGAGAAAGGCGTTTGACTGTCACACGCGTTACACACGCTAATTCACGTGATAACACCGCGATACAGGCGCAGAACAAATGTGCTATGACCGTGCTCCACCCGCGATTACCCGCTAAAATTTTGTGTCCTACCCGCGTGTAACCACGCCCTGGCCGCGGCCGTAGTACGTCGTTCCGCGCCTGTACCGCGTCATTACCTCGTGTGTACCACGTGTGCCGCCCGCGGTTACCCGTGGTCTAAAGTTTTGAGCAGCGCAAAACTTTTTCGCGCGGCCAACCGCGTGTGAATTTCTTGCCGCGTGTAGTGCACGGCTTTATCTCGTCTGTATAGCGATCTCAAAGCATCCAACAGCGTCTGCTTCACAGGCAGAAATTTCTGGCTGTGATTCAGCCTCGATACGCCCGTGAAAGGCTGTGTGACCGGGCCCTATGGTAGAAAGTCTGCAGTTACGGGTGGACATGCTAGAGAATAAGAAAGAAAAGGAAAGATAATTTAAAGGGAGGATAGGGGAAGAGTACAAACAATTAGTAGAAGAGAAGTGGAGAGTGTGGAAATGGAATGGAAGTGGTTTAAAGAGGCAGTGTTGAGGTGTGTGAAAGAAGTGTGTGGAATGAGAAAAGTTGGTCAATACATTATTAAAAAAGGAAGTAAATGGTGGCATGATGAGGTCTTAGAGGCTGTGACAGATAAGGAAACATGGGAGGTGCAAGAGGCACTGAAGAAAATGAAAGGAGGGAAGGCGCCTGGTTGGATGGTTGTACTGGTGAATGCTTGAAGAAGATGGCACAGCTATGATTGACTGGTTAGCACGCTTGTTGAATGTATGCTTTTTAGGTGGTGTTGATTGGTGTAGTGTATGTGTGGTGCCATTGTATCAGGGTAAAGGTGAAAAGTATGAATGTAGCAATTTGAGAGGTATCAGTTTGGTGTCTGTGCTGGGTAAGCTGTATGGAAGAGTCTTGATTAAGAGAGTGAGAAGAAGAACGGATAAAGTTCAGAAAGGAAGAGGATGTGTGGATCAGGTGTTTGCAGTACGACAGGTGTGTGAAAAATATTTTGCAAAAGGCAAGGATGTTTGTTTGGCTTTCATGGATTTGGAAAAGGCGTATGACAGGGTCGATAGAGAGGCGTTGTGGCAGGTGATCGTAATGTATGGAGTAGGTGGAAAGTTGTTGAAAGCATTGAAGAGTTTTTATGTGAACAGCAGAGCATGTGTAAGAGCAGGGAGTGAGACAGGTGAGTGGTTTCCTGTGTTGACTGGTGTGAGACAGGGGTGTGTGATGTCACCATGGCAGTTTAATGTGTACATGGATGGTGTGGTGAGAGAGGTGAATGCAAGAGTATTTGGTGTAGAGATAATTGATAACAGTGGAACTGTGTGGCAGATGACACAGCGCTTGTGGCTGATTCTGAGGAGACATTAAGAAGGTTGGTAATGGAATTTGGAAGAGTGTGTGATAGACTCAAATTATGTGTGAATGTTGGGAAGAGTAAGGTGATGAAGTGTTCACGTGATGTAGTGGACATTGTGTTGGAAATAAGGTTCCATGGACAGGTGCTGGAAGAAATTAAAAGAAAGCTTTAGGTACTTGGGTTGTGATGTGGCTGCAGCTGGTGGAATGGAGTGCAAGGTATTGCACAGAGTGAATCAAGGAAGCAAGGTTTTAAGTGCTCTGAGGAGAGTGATGAGCAACTAGAGTATGAGTATGGATGTTAAGAGGGGACTGTATGAAAGTGTAATTGTGCCGACTGTGTTGTATGGTACAGATTGACGTGGATAGATGGTGTTATGAGTGCACCGCAGGAAAGAAGTCTAAATATATTGGAAGATAGGTCTCTTGCTGGATTGAGGGGTGTTGTAAAGGGATAGTGGGATGTTTAGACGTGTTCTAAGGGATGGACAGGGCACCTGTATGATGCAGCAGGGGTAAACCAGTGAAAGCTGACAGGCCCTGCTGTTGAACAGAAGAGTGTGTTGTGTCACCCTGACCCGAGTGACATGGCTGCTTTCTTGTGTCCCGTTTCATCTGAAGGGACGAAAGCATTACCAACTTGGGTGCCGAGGTGCTTAATTTGTTTGGGTGTTTGGGCATTTGGGTTGGCCATGGTCGCCAATACATCTTAAATTCTTACATGGCCCATATTAAATGGACATATATAATACATAATCCTTGCACTAATACACTTTCAATCATTTTATTCCGTCCCTGTTTAGGTGTAGCGGACAGAAAAAAACTCATGGCTGACTCGGCCATTGCGAAGAGTTGGATCTTTGTTTTTAGATTCGTTCCATGTTTTAGCCATTGTTTAGTTTGTATTTTTTCCCCTTTTTCTAGCCATTGTTCATTGATACAGCAGCCTCCCGGTATCTTCCACCTCTTGGCCACGACCCGTAGGGAGAAATGACACTTCATGCATGACAGTGCCAGCTGCCATTCAACATGAGGGAAGAATACATTTAATGTCAAAGTAAAGCCATAAGAGCAGGTGTGTTGGCGTCATTTTAAGCACACTTGTTTTGGTTTTTATATTTAATGCGTGGACTAACATGGCAACAATTTCAAGCATTTACAAGCACTTTTCAAACCTTGAAAGTTCAACATTAAATTCAAAAAACATTTCAAAAAGTATTTCAGGCACCCATATAAACCCTGAACCTCACAATAAGCAGTTACGAAAACGGGTCCATTAAAAAATGATAAAGACGAAAACTAAGATCAAATGCAGATTTCAAAAAGGTCCCCTCAAGTACAGCATATTGGTCAATCGCTATCGCTTTGATGAAAACCTTTAAGGCGGTTTTTTAACAATAATTGGAACAGACAACACCTGAAAGGTTCAGCTCACCTGTCACACTACATGCGTGTATGTGTGTTCACGTCGGTGTGTTTGTTACCTGTCACACCGCAGGCCGCCAAAGCCTTCTTTACAACGGCATGACCCTGGTGGCCGGGCTGTCAATCAAACACAAACAGACACACATACGCACACGGTTTTAAAAACAAGCATGTGTGGGTGCAGAGTTGTTTTTTCTCTTTGAATCAATTGCATTGTAAATACTATATATTACAGCTGACAATCAAATAAAATATTGACTCGCAATTAATCTCATGAACGTCATAGTTTACTCGTGATTAATCATACATCAATCGCCAATTTTAGTCTCTTATAAAAATGTCCCTTTATTTATCATTTTAATAATCTTATCAACATAGGATAGTGGATAGGCTTGCTTTGTGCAATTTTTCTTTTTTGAAAACAAAGTGTAGTGTTATATTTCACATTAACCATTTTGACTGTACAGTCATTCACATTTGAAGGAACATTTTACATAATTTAGCTGTTAGTAAACAATTTTTTTTTTAAAAATGCATGGTTACAAAAAAAAAACTTCAACAAACCTAACTGAGTGATCAAAACAGGATTATACAAAACAAAGTTACAGAGTGCACATCTTGGAAACTAAAACTAAAACAAGCGTTGCTTACTGTAAACATTCCTTTACTGGAAATTGGAAAATATCAACATGAGCTTCATAGGTCCAGTCGTTGGATGCAATATGAATTAGCTCAGTTAGACCCATATCATCCGCAATGTTAACGGGCCTACACGCATTTGGCTATGGCTGTAGTTAGCTTGTTCTTATTTGTGGTATCCATATTCCTGTGTCGAAAGCCATCCAGTGTCGCCTGGTTTTAACAAAAAAAAAATCTAAGAAGAATGCACACGCACCATTACCCTTGCTAACTTGCATGTGTTAGGATCCAGGACACCGCCATTCTCCAGGGGGCGACAACAGACAGATGGACTGGTTGACTCCACATTAATCTGGAGAGGAGTATTTAAGGACTGTGCTGATAGCAGAAGCTGTTGGATCGTTGCTGGTTCTTTGGTGTTCTTTTCTGTGTATGTTTCTCTACTCTTTGATACATTCCTTTGATCAATTCTGGACTTCTTAAACTTTGCCAGTCGGATTTTTAACATAGTCTCCCGTCCTCTCAAGTGCGGATCACTTTTTGTTAATTACCTTTGCCCCCGATGAACTCTTATCATTCAGCTTGTGTCTGTACTTGGATCCACCTCCCCAAAACAGCATGGGAGTAACCGAACTCCCTACCATATGTCAATTTCCCTTATGATCTCTATCTCAGAATGTAATAATGTAGTATCCCTGGAATCTAATGTTTATAATCAATACAGTATGTTGGCATACATGGTTTGGCCTGGCTTGAGTCTTCAATACATGTTTGTCCATCAGAACCACGTGGGTCACACGAGCAAGGGATGCAAGGGCTGTCGTCCTCCGGGTTCACCTAATTAGGACAAAAACAGGTCAATAATTGATGCTTACTTTTTCAGTGTTGACTTTGAGAAAGGAACTCACTCCTTCAGGTCTGTAGTAGCCCGTGATGCAGCTCTGACAGTTGATCCCGGCTGTGTTGTCACGGCACAAAATACAAACTCCCCCACCTCTGCGCTGTCCGTGAATGTCAAGGCTGAGCGATAGGTCCGCAACAGTCTGGTTAAAGTAGCATTCCTCAGCCTTTCTGTGGCAGTTACATTCTAAAAGCAAGGGCAAACGGGAGGGCGGGACATGCTACCATTAGTTACACACTACTGAGCTTTGCCTAATATGTTTGACTGCAGATACAATTTGTTCCATAGCCAACATAGTTGAACCTCCTACAGCCAAGTGTAAGCTCAATAAAAATAATGTTTGTACTAAATAATCATAGTCTGTTTTTTGTAATAACTTTACACGATGTAAATTGCTTTCTGTTAACCTACTGCTGTATTCTATCAATGTGAATGTGTTCACGAGCTATTCATCATTTAAACAGGGAAGCGCTTTTAATTTATGGCCGTCAAAGTAAGTAGCATTTAGTACCTCATGCTCTCCTTGACAATCCATAATTTAGTCACGTAGGCTATCTAGTGGCTAGACCACTGTAAATTTAGGAACAAATGGAAAGATAAAGAGGCAGGTATACAACATTAAACAGAAACCGAATATCCATTTTATTGCTGGGTGATCCACGAGTGCAATTTCTCAGGTTGATTATAATCTAATTACATGATTTTTAAAATGTGTATTTTTTTAGGTAGTATAGCATTGTATTATTTTTGTTTTTAAAGGTCTAAAGTAACACTCTTAATCCACTTTTCACCTCTTTTCCTTGTTTTTTTTTAAATCAATTTGTGGTAAGTAGTAGCATAGTTAGTCGCTTGGGTGGTAGGAAATAAGAGAAGGAGAGGATGACGATCAGGTGGGAGAGGAGGGGGAGGACGAGGAAGAGGTCGGGAATAAGAAGGCAAGAGAGTTTAGAAAAAAGCGGAAGGTTTGGAAAAAGAAAAATAATGTTTCAAAAGCAAAGGAAGCAAAGGAAAAGGATGGGTAATAAAAAGAAGGAAAGTAAAGGAATTAAGAAGAGGGGGAAAGAAAAAAGAGACCAATGGAAAAAGAAAAAATGTCTAAAATATAGAAGATCAAATAGAAGGAACACAAAAAGAGGATGTTCAATAAAGAAAGAGAACAAAGAAAGGAAGATAGTAAAGAAAAGGCTCAGAATGAGTACAACAAGAAGAGAATATGGTGAAATAAAAAATAAGACAAAAATATGAATAAAATATAAGGGAACAAAAAGAAGAAAAATGTTGAGTATTAATCATAATTAATAGAAGTGTGAGAGAAATTAGTACAGGAAAAGTGGATAAAAAGAAAAGAAGGGCAGAAAAAGAAGAGAACAATAAGATAAAGAAGAAGGGACAAGGAAGAGTAGGAGAAGAAAAAGCAAAAGGTTAACCTCTAGGAGACAAACCATTTTAAACTAAAATAAAGACATTTTGATTGCAAACATAAATCAATTTTAAATATTTTGTGTTTGGGCAGGGTTACTCAAGTAATTATTATTTTTCACTAGCAGTCCCAATGGATCTTTAATGCAGTCGATACAGCACAATGTGGAGAAGAAAACAGCCAAGCAGGCAAAAAGTAGAAATACATGACAAGTACTAACCGTGCCTAATGTCTAGTATGCATATGTGCAGCATGTAATCACACACATTAGAAAAGTAATTTATTGCCCAAGGATTTGACCCCCAACCCACGGCCTTGAGCAAGTAGTCGCTTTATACATTAACGCACACATCAGAGACTGAGAATTAGCGGATGCAGACCCTTCTCCTACTGATTTTGCATATTCCATGACAACCATAAGATTTTGGTCATCTATCAGTCTGATAGAATAATACCCGGCCATTTGAGCTGGAGATCGATGAAGGGCCAAGCTCCGTGTTTGATCTCGAAGTTGGCTCAAGAGCTGCATTGAAGACGCTAGCGGGCTGTGCGAAGTATTATATCTGGCAATATCCTCACGTGACCTTGCCTTTCGACAGGTTGTCCACCCCCCAGCTTTTGATCGCTCCTAATGAAGGCTGTAAAGGTGACGATAACATGCACTCAACTCCTGCCCTGTTGTTTCCTTTAACATTGCGATCAGTCTGTGTTAAACATGCTCTCTTATGAGGATCATTTCATGCCTCGGCGAGGTTGTGTCAGATGGATTGAGGTACTCTGCATTGCGGGTATGGCTGCAAAGATTTGTCGACAGTGTCGACCCTCATATAAAATGTAAATGATCTGCATTTATATAGCGCTTTTCAAGTCAATGAAGACCTCCCAAAGCGCTTTACAATGTGCTTCACACTTTTCCCTTTTACACACTAACTAACCGATAGCAGCGTAAGCCATGCTAGGCAACGGCCTGCTATTGAGGGCATAAGAGATTAACTTCGGCATATACCTGGGAATCGAGCACTTTACCTCCTGAGCCAATGCCGCCCCATCGATAATAGAAATAATCTGCAATTAGTTCCGTTGTCAACTTTTGCCACCCGAATTCTAAAACATGTAAAATGTGAAAAGATAATACATTGTTTTTGCATAAAATCACTATATATTGAATATTTATATTGCAATTGTTTTCCAAGATGATGCATTTTGAAGACAGCCTGACTTGTGTTTGACATCCTTACCTGTGACGTCATGGAATGAAAACGGGCACCTGAGCAAGCTATTCACCATATTGCTGTATGTATTAATTAATTAAACAAGTTATTAGTGTTTAAAGCCAGGTTTTGGTAGTTTTGGCGGAGAGTGCCTACGCGATGTGTCGCAGGTGGATGCAGTAATGGTACAACAAAGGACAAGCAGCTAAATTGCAAAAATAGCCTTTGACAGTAAAAGGAGGTTAACCACAACCACTAAGGAAAGGCGGGTGTGTCTTCTGTAGAAAAACGCAAGGTTGGACGACCGAAAACATGTAGTTGGCAGATGAGCTAACCGGGAGGAAACGACGAAAAACTGCTAGGGCAACAAAGATGAGCACAGCTGGAAATTAGCCATGGAATAGAATAGAATAGAATAGAATAGAATAGAATAGAATATACCTTTATTGTCATTGTTACAAAATGGGTTAACATATTGTGACAACGAAATTGGGCATGACACTCAATTTCATACATTCACAGTGAGGTAAAAAACCAAGAAGATAAAGGAACAGAGAACATAAGGTTATAAAACAAGGAGGATAAGGTTATAGTTATAATTTACATAATATTTAAACAAGAAATGTCGGCATGTAGGATGTCACATACAGTCTGGTATCGTAAGGGTTTGTGCAATATTCATTTGGTGCAAAAATAGTTATCATAGTGCAAAAAAATAGTCAACATATGCATTTGGTGAAAAAAATAGTCACCATAGTGCAAAAAAATAGTCAACATTGTGCAAGGTGAGCAGTAAACATAGTGCAGTCAACATGTGCAAGAGACATAGACATGAGTACCATTTTACGTTCGTACGAGGTAGTGTTTTTGCAAGAGTTTTTCAGTTTTTTGTGCGGTGTCTGTTTAGGGTGGTAATGGCTGTGGGGAAGAAACTGTCTCTGAGTCTGTTTGTTTTTGTTTTGTGTGACCTGTAGCGTTTGCCGGAAAGCAGCAGGTCGAAGAGGTGGTGGCCGGGGTGAGAAAAGTCCTTGATGATGTTTTCTGCTCTGCTGAGGTAGCGAGAGCAGGCAATGTCTTCCAGACTGGGCAGAGAGCAACCGATGATTTTCTGGGCTGTTTTGATGACCCTCTGGAACGTTTTCCTGTCTGCTGCTGTGCACCCAGCATACCACACCGTAATGCAGTACGTTAGAATGCTCTCCACTGTGGTTTTGTAAAAGGACACTTGCAGCTGCTGTTTTAGCTGTTTTTTCCTGAGCACTTTCAGGAAATGCAGTCGCTGCTGGGCCTTCCCAACCACCGCTCTGGTGTTTGCAGACCAGGAGAGGTCATCGGAGATGTGCACACCCAGAAATTTGAAGGAGTGGACTCTCCCTCTCTCTCTACACAGTTTCCTTTTAATGATGAGTGGTGCTGGATTCCTGCCATTCCTTCTGAAAGCCAGTATCAGTTCTTTTGTTTTTGTGGTGTTCAGTCAGAAGTGGTTTTCCGAACACCACGTTGACAGTGACTCCACCTCATCCCTGTACGCCGCCTCGTCCCCTTCAGAGATGAGGCCGATCAAGGTGGTATCGTCGGCAAACTTAATGATTGTGTTTGTGGGGTGGGTCGGTGAGCAGTCGGAGGTATAGAGGGTAAAAAGCAGGGGGCTCAGTGCACAACCTTGGGGGGAGCCAGTGTTCAGTGTTAGGGTGGGAGAGACATGGTTACCGAGTTTCACGGACTGTGGGCGGTTTGAGAGGAAGTCCATTATCCAGTGGCAGATGGCGGGAGAGAGTCCTAGGTGTGTGAGTTTCTCCACCAGGATCTCCGGGATAATGGTGTTAAAGGCTGAGCTGATGTCCAAAAAGAGCATTCTGACGTAACTCCCCCGGTGGTCCAGGTGTTTCAGCACGGTTTTAAGTGCTGTGTTTATGGCGTCGTCAGTGGAGCGGTTTGCCCTGTAGGCAAATTGGTGTGGGTCCAGTGTGAGTGGCAGGGCATTTTTGATGTACTGGGACACTAACCTCTCGAAGTACTTCATGACCACAGGCGTAAGAGCGACAGGCCTGTAGTCGTTGAGGCTTTCCACTGCTGACTTTTTGGGGATGGGAATGATGGTGGAGGTTTTGAGGCAAGGTGGGACGGTCGCCTGTGACAGGGACCGGTTGAAGATGGTGGTGAAGACCCAGCCAGCGGATTGGAACAGTCCCTGAGTACCCTCCCTGGTACTCCATCCGGGCCAGATGCCTTCCTGGGGTTTATAGTTTTCAGCACACGCCTAACTTCATGCTCCTGAAATGTGAGTGTGTTGCTGCTGGTTGTTGGTGGGTGTGACATGGCTGTTTGTGGCCTTTCAGCTTCAAAGAGAGAAAGGAACTGATTAAGGTCCGCAGCTAGTGAAGTATCAGCCTCAACAGTTGCCAGGTTGTGGCCTCTGAAGTAAGTGATGTGTTGAAGACCTTGCCACATCCTCCTCGGGTCATTTCCAGCGAAGAGGTGCTCGATCCTCCTCGTGTAGGCTGCCTTTGCTTTCTTAATGCCTCTCTTCAGGTCAGCCCTGGTCACACTGTAAAGAGCCTTGTCTCGAGACATGAAGGTGGTGTTGCAGTGTTTGAGGAGGGTGCGCACCTTGCTGAACATCCAGGGTTTTTGGTTTGGGTAGACCTTGATTTTTTTATTAACTGTGACTTAATCTGTGCAGTATCGAATGTAGGATAAAACAGTTTAAGTGAATTTCTGGAGGTCATGGTGTTCAAATACCTCCCAGCAAGTTTGATGAAAACTGCAGCTGAGAGCGGGCTCCCTCAGGCCACGTTTGTGTTGTCCTTGTTACAGGCTTTGTTTTTCTCCGGATGGGGGTGTATGAGGGGTGAGGGACAGACATAGGTGATCGGAAGTGACTAGGTGGGGGAGGGGGGAATCTTTATATGCGTTTTTGATGTTGCTGTATACGCGGTCCAGTTTTTCCCCCCTTGTTGCACAGTTCACAATAAAGGCTAAATGGCTGATGGCAGGGGATAACCGGGACAGATCACCAAAAGACATCCGTAGCCTTGGCAGAAAAACGTGAGGTTGCCCAACCAAAAAACACGCACCAAGGCTAAACAGAAACCAACAACAAAAATGTCTATGACAACCAACACGAACCCAGCCGGAATGAGACCAATGGACACGGCAGGCTAGCCGGCTGCTAATGGGGGCTAACCAGGACTGATCTACAAAAAGCTTCTGCAGCAGCTTCGGCGAAAAAACATGTGTCTGGCCAACCAAAAACACCTCGTGAGCAACCAAGCTAAACGTGAAAAAAACAACCTAAATTGTTTACGGCAACAAACAAAAACCAAGCCGGAATAAACAAAAATTAAAACGACTGCTTGAAACGGGCTATCTATCCATCTAACTATATATACACATATATATACACATTCAGATTCAGTACATCTGACCCGCACAGTTGTATATATATATACATACATACATACATACATACATACATACATATATATATATATATATATATATATATATATATATATATATATGTATATACATATATATATATATATATATATATATACATATAGTGCAGTGGGTAGCGCGTGTGCGGCACAGTTCTAAGGTCTTGGGAACCTCCTGTGTGGGTACAAATCCAGCTACCGGACTTCCTGTGCGTAGTTTGTATGTTCTCCCCGTGCTTGCGTGGGTTTGCTCCGGGCACTCCGGTTTCCTCCCACATTCCAAAGACATGCATTACAGGTGAATTGGCCGGTACAAATTGTCCTTAGGTGTTAATGGGCGAGCGAGTTGTCTGTCCCTGTGTGCCCTGCAATTGGCTGGCAACCAGTTCAGGCTGTCCCCTGCCCACTGCCCATGATTGCTGGGATGGGCTCCAGCACCCCCGCGACCCTACTGAGGATAAGCGGTGTAGCTAATGAGATGAGAAATGAGAGATGAGATATATACACATATATACACACACACATATATACATATACATATATATATATATATATATATATATATATATATATATATATATATATATATATATATATATATATATATATATATATATATATATATATACAGTGAAGAAAATAAGTATTTTAACACCCTGCTGCTCTGCTATTTCTCCCAGAAATCATGGAGCGGTCTAAAATTATCATTGTACGTGCATGCCCACTGTGAGAGGGATAAAATAAAAATAAAAATCCAGAGATAACAATGCATGATTTTTTAACAAGTATTTAAACACCTGTGTATCATCAAGGCCTGTGTATCTTATGACCCTGAAAGACCTGTTAGTCTGCGCATTAGAAGTCCACCTGCACCCCATGTATCATCCTGAATCAGATGCACCTGTTTCAGGTCGTTAACTGCATAAAGACACCTGTCCACTCCATACAATCAGTAAGACTTTAACTTGTAACATGGCGAAGATCAAAGAGCTTTCCAAAGACACCAGAGGCAAAATTGTAGACCACAACAAGGCTGGAAAGGGCAACAGAGAAATTGCCAAGCGGCTTGGTGCAGGTCCACTGTTGGAGCAATCTTTAGAAAAAGGAAGAAGCTAAACATGATGGTCTATCTCAATCGGAGTGGAGCCCCATGCAAGATATCACCTTGTGGGGTCTCAATGATTCTGAAAAAGGTGAGGAATCAGCCGGTAACTACACGACAGGAGTTGATCAATGACCTGAAAAGCGCTGGGACAATCGTTTCCATGGTTACTGTAATACACTAAGACGTCATGATTTGAAATCATGCATGGCACGAAAGGTTCCCCTACTTAAACTAGCACATGTCAAGGTCCATCTTAAGTTTGCATATAACCATTTGGATGATACAGAGGAGTCATGGGATAAATTTTGTGGTCAGATGAAACCAAAATAAAACGTTTTGGTCATAATTCCACTAAGCATGTTTGGAGTAAGAGGAATTAAGAGTACAAGAGCACCACCCATACTCTGAAGCGCAGGGGTGGTAGCACCATTATTTGGGGGTGTTTTTCTGCTCATCGGACAGGACAAGTGCACTGCATTATAGAGAGGATGACTGGGGCCATATATTGTGAGCTTTTGGGGAATAATCTTCTTTCCTTAGTCAGAGCATTGAAGATGGGTCGTGGCTGGCCCTTCCAACACGACAACTACCCGAAGCACAAAGCCCAGAAAAGCAAGGAATGTCTCTGTAAGAAGCATATCAAGGTTCGAGCATGGCCCAGCCAGTCTCCAGACCCGAACCCAAACGAAAATATTTGGAAGGAGCTTAAACTGTGATTCTCAGCGACAGCCCAGAAACCTGACTGATCGAGAGATCTGTGTAGAGGAGTGTGCCAAGATCCCTCCTGCAGTGTTTGCCAACCTGGTGAAGGACTACAGGAAACATTTGACCTTGGCCATAGCTAACAAAGGCTATTGTACCAAATATTAACATTTCATTTTCTCAGGTATCCAAATACTTAATTGCTGCTGTATCACATAAATAAATCGTTAAAAAATCATGCTTTGTGATTTTGGGATTTTTCTTTTTAGTGCATCTCTCTCACAGTGGACATGCACCTACGATAAGAATTTCAGATCCCTCCATGATTTCTAAGTGGGAGGAATAGCACAATAGCAGGGTGCTTAAATACTTATTTTCTTCAATGTGTATATATACATATAAGGTTATCTTCAGTAATGAGTCACAAATGTATGTATGTATGTATGTATGTATATATATATATATATATATATATATATATATATATCCATTATATGCACCGCTTATCCTCAGTAGGGTCACGGGGGTGCTGGAGCCCATCCCAGCCATCTTTGGGCAGTGGGCAGGGACACCCTGAACTGGTTGCCAGCCTGTTGCAGGGCACACAGGGACAGACAATTCGCTCGCTCATTCACACCTAGGGACAATTTCTACCGGCCAATTAACCTGACATGCATGTTCTTGGAATGTGTATATATATATATATATATATATATATATATATATATATATATATATATATACTGGTATATGGATTCTCACAACCAAATTTAAGGCATGAAAATGCGATGCTACAGAAGTCTTAAAGGTTGCGCAACATTGGAACCTACAAAGAACTGCTATTAATTGTGCCCAGAGGAAAACTTCAGTGGTATGGTCACGTCGCAAGATCAGCAAGACTGGCTGATTCTCCAGGGCACAGTCCAAGAAGAGAGAAAGACTGAAAAAATTGGGCTGACAACATTATGTAATGAACCTGTGCCAACTTTGCCACAACCACAAAACCGTGCCCAACGACCCATGCGGTTAAGGAATCCATTAAACATGACTTATATATATATAAAATGTAAATATGTTTAAAAATACAGAAAGCAAAACTTGCCTGGATATTGCCTGAAATAGTACCTGGTCTCGACACCTGCCCTTGTGTAAGCATAATACAGATTCAAGTGACTTTTAGGGCAATTTTCTGGATTTATTTTAATGTATTGTTTATCATGCAGGTTTTGCGAGCCATTTCAACTTACTCTCACAAACATGTCGAGTGACGAAGGTCCCCGCCATCCAGGCTTGTTGGTGGTAACCGGGGCAACAACGATCGCAGCTCTCGCCGCATGTGTTGTGTTCACACTCACAGCTAAATTGCTGCAGGGAGATATGAAGGTATGCATTCATCAAAACATACCAAATAGGACAGACATTTTTATTATCAAGGCTTCCTGTGTCTAATAAAACAGAAAGTATTTTAATTTTAGATGGGAAGAATTTTATTTTACTTGATTCTGCATATTTGCATAAACTGTATATATAGTGAAATTCAAAAGTATCTGAAACTTCCTCTAAAGCAGAGGGTTCGATTAGTTATTCCTCCTCTTTCTGTATTTTTTTTCCTTGCTATCCTCATTAAGACATGGACACCTATATATGTTTAGGCAGTTTTAGTTAACGCAGAAATAGTTTTTTTCTTCTGTGTGATTTTGACAAAGATCAGATGACATTTGATCGTAAGTTTTTTACATTAATGTAAGAAAGGCCAAAATGTTCCTTCTCATAACACCTTGTACCAACGTTTATTTATACCTACATATTTATCACACATCAATGAATTGAAGATGTAATACTGTCTATAGTTGTAAATATGT
This sequence comes from Urocampus carinirostris, assembly GCF_059441175.1. NCBI lineage: Eukaryota > Metazoa > Chordata > Actinopteri > Syngnathiformes > Syngnathidae > Urocampus > Urocampus carinirostris. The sequence goes on from NC_142368.1 coordinate 26,232,603, forward strand.
CATCATAGAGAAATGGATGAATTGTGGCTTCATTTGACTCAATAATCATTGAAATGTTCAAATAGATGCAAAAAGGTAATTACATGTACTGGAATTGGAAAGTGGGTTATGAAAATGGAAATACAGGATGGTAGTCTTCCTGCTGGGCATTTCTGGCTGACGCGCCTCCTGCGGCGCCTTTGGAATGCTTGTGTGCCCTGAACACTCGGGCCTGACTGGGTCATCAGCTGGGGACCACCGGTCATTGATGTTTCGCTCCTTTAACCCCAGGACATCTCCTGGTGGCGGAGCGATGGCTGGGAAATCTCCCTGCCAACCCCACTGATGCCCTAGGTGTTACTTGAAGGGCCCCCAGTTCCTGTCATTCCTCCGCAGCCATAGCCGGAAGCTGCCCTTTTCAGCCTCTTCATACAGCTCTTTAGTTGCTCTCCGGTTGCCTGCTCCAAGGTCTCTGAGCAAGCGGGAAGTAGGGGAGCCCACAAAACCCCTGCACCCCACCTCCACTGGGCATACTGTTTTTTTCCAGCCCGCCTCCCTGCACTCGGCTGCCAGGTCTTCATACTTCGCAATATTGTATTCGCAAGGGAAGCCAGATAAAAATATCTTTTTTCCCTTACCTCATTATCAGCTGGAAACAAATGGGTTCACCACCACCTTCCTAAGAGAAAAAAAATTTAGTTGGTCTCCGGTTGCCCGCTCCTGTGCATCCAAAGTCTCTGAACAAGCGGGAAGTTGAGGAGCCTACAAAACCCCTGCACCCCACCTCCACTGGGCATACCTCCCTGCACTCGGCTGCCAGGTACTTCGCCCGTTTCCTCCCGTATGCTGCCTCTATTCCCTCCTCCCAAGGGACAGTGAGCTCAACCAGGAGGACCGCTTTGCTGGCTACAGACCACAGGACAATGTCTGGCTGCAATGATGTTTCTGCGATCTCCCTGGGGAACTGCAACTGCCTTTTGAGGTCAACTTTCATTCTCCATTCGCTGGCGGGCGAGAGGAGCCTCCCAGAGTGTAGCGGGCCAGGGGCATTGGTGTTTTCGCGAACGTTGTCGCCAGCCCCTGCAAACTGGATGAGGTGATTTGATGGAGGAGCTGGCTGACTGTTTGCCTTCTGTCTGCAACCTTCGACTACCTCTGCCAGCTTCTTTAGGACGGCATTGTGCCGCCACCTGTAGCGGCCTTGGGAAAGTGCCATTTTGCAGCTTGAGAGGATATGCTGAAGGTTCGCATTGATGGTATGACAGAGGGGGCAAATCGCATCAGTGCCGAACCACAGATGTAGATTTTGGGGGCTGGGTAATGAAATGAAATGAAATGAAATGAAATGATCTGAAATGATCTGCATTTATATAGCGCTTTTCAAGTCAATGACTTCCCAAAGCGCTTTACAATGTGCTTCACATTTCCCAATAGCGGCCGTGACCTGTGCAGCCATGTAAGGCGCTAACCTGCTTATTGGGGGTAATTGGGGGTTCAATGTCTTACCCAAGGACACTTCGACATGTAACACGGACAAGCCGGGATTCGAACTGGGATCCCTTAATCCTAAAACGATCGCTCTACCTCCTGAGCTACTGCCGCCCCAGTGTGTTGTACGTCGCCCGGATCAGGAAGCTGAGCCTGGCTTGAGGGATCTTCCACAGGTCGCGCCACGACAAAGACCTGTCCATGACCCCTCCCGCCTGGAAGCCTTTGACCAAAAGACGGGCACGTCGCTCCAACCAAGGCCTGCTCGCCCTACTTGGACCCTGCTGATCACTTCGCGATGTTTTAACCTGCCGATTGCCTGGTCAACCTCTTCTTCTGCCTTCCACCTTCTTCCTGTTTGAACTATGGTGCCCGCTGATCTAACAAGATGATCGGAGGACTCTCTCAACTCCAAACCATCCGGGCCTTTGCAGCGGCAGTTGGAGTATGTTCCAACCAAAGAGGCCCACGTCTGAGAGGCATCTTGGCAGCCCCAGCCACTTCCTAATATAAGAGTTTGCCAGCCTATCCAGCTTGCTTGCCAGCGAGGAAGGGACCTCACTGACCTTCAAAGGCCACATCACCTGATGGTATAGTATGGGCTGGTAACACCATACTTTATATTTGCCTGGGAGCTGGCTCTGATAGATCGTGGCTAGGCCTTCCGCAAGCTGTTTCTTCACAGCCTCTGCCGCCTGCTTGTCTGAGAGGTCTGCTGTGTAGGAGCGCCCTAGGGCTACGGATGGGTTGCTTTAATAGTAGCGGGATCTGCTCTCCTCCTGAGGTGAAGATGGTATGGTCGTTCCTGATACCTTTCCTTAGGGACAGGCTTCGGGACTTAGATGGCAAGATCTTCATTCTTGCCCAGCCTACAAGCTCATCAATCCTCTTCAGCAGTCTTGATGTGCATGCTGCTGTCCAGAGAATGGTGGTGACATCATCCATGAAGCCTCGCAACGGTGGTAGCCTTTGGCCAGATGGCAGTTTCACTCCGCCAACCATCTTCCTAGCCCCGATGAGGATGATTTCGAGGCCGCGATGAACAATATGGGAGAGATAGAAAATCCCATTGCTATCCCCACTTCAAGCTGCTGCCATCCTGTAGTGAAGTCCTGGTGAGCACAACACATCTGCAATTCTGCAAAGTACTTGGCCACCATGCCTTTAATGCAGTCTGGCGTGTGAAAGAAGTCCAAGGCGAAGCTGATCAGCTGGTGCGGGACGGACCCGTACGCATTGGCAAGATCCAGCCACACAACATGGAGGTCGCACTTCTCTCTCCTTGCCCTTTGTATTTGCTCCCAAATTATTGCCAAGTGCTCCACACACCCTGAAAATCCTGGGACACCAGCCTTCTGGCAGCTGGTGTCTATACAGCTGTTACTTGTGAGGTAGCTGGTTAACCTCTTGGCCATGATGGAAAAAAAGATCTTTCCTTCCACTTTCAAAAGTGCAATGCTCCTGAATTGGCCGATTGTGTTAGACTTCTGTTCTTTTGGAATGAAGATCGTAACCGCTCTCTGCTGATGATGTTCTTCTTCCATGCCACCTGCAGGAGTTTCCACAGGATTTTCAGGACGCCCGGGCAGTACTTGTACAGCTTGTACAGCGGCTGAGGCTGCTCTTGATTTCCGAACCACCTCCCTAACCTCGCTCAGTTTGGGGGGAGCAGTGTTGATGGGGATGACTGGGGAACATACCCCGGGGATCCCAGCGGGATGGCCTTTGCTGGGTCGCTGAATTGTTCCCTTATATGCTCCTCAAGCTCTGTCTTTATGATCTCCAGCTTTCCACTCCTTTTGTCTGTCAGCAGTTGTTTTGCATGCTTAAAGGGGTTCTTGAAAAAGTTGATTCTCTCCTTCTCCTTCCTCTTTCTGCGACGACATATCCGTTCTGCTCTTCTCAAGTTGGTATGGCTGCCCCTCACCTCCTCCCACAGTGACTTCAAGCCCTCTTTCTCTTCTTGTCTTGCCTTCCTCCACTGCTTTCGGAGTTGGCACTGCCTCCACATCAATTGCTCAATCTCTCGTTCTCTCCTCCCTTTCTGCTTGGACACTTCTTGTCGCTTCTCTTCCACCACCCCAAAACGAATACTGCATTCCTCGTACAGAATGTCTCCTAAGGTGTTAAGCTTTGTCTCTACCTGGCCACGGAAAGAATGCTCCAAAAGTGCGGTTATATCAGTGTCCAACTTCTCCCAGACTATAGACTCATTGGGTCTTGGCGGCTTGATAGCTTGCCTTCGTCCCGGTTCTTCTCCTTGCTTTTGGCTGCTTGCTGGTTGTTGCTTGTTGATGTTCCGGTGTGTTCCTGGTTCCAATCTCCTCGGGGGCCCCTCCACAACCTGCCTTTCCTCCTTCCGCCTTTCTTCAGCAGCACTGGATCCTTTTGCTCCGTGGTTTGAGATCTGGCTTTTGGTTCCTAGTGTCTGACCTGCAGATGCAGTGCACTGTTTCTGCTGATTCCCTGATGGGCACCTCATCTTTCCTTGGTGGATTTGCAGACCCCTGAAAGACGTCACCTTTTCCTACCCACACCTGCATTTCCTCAGTACTCTCAAATCTTTGTCAAATTCCATTCCAGTCGTTGCCGTGAGGTCTGTCCGTTTTGGCCCTTCTTCCACCCCGCCTCTCTGAGGGCCGTCGGGTTGTTTTCCTTTATTTGACTTTGTAGTGGGTTTGGGTGTCCTTTACAGAACTAGTGTGTTGGGTGACTATCCCCTCACTCCCGGTGCAGACTTTACTGCAGTCATCCAGTCTTTCCTGGTTGTCCTTCAGTCTTTTCTGAATGCCAACTGGTCTTCCACAGCAGCCACTGGATCCTGTCTAGAATAACAAATGGAAATACAGGATGGTAGTCCTCCTGATGGGCATTTCTGCCTGACGCGCCTCCTCCGGCGCCTTTGGAATGCTTGTGTGCCCTGAACACTCGGGCCTGACTGGGTCATCAGCTGGGGACCACCGGTCATTGATGTTTCGCTCCTTTAACCCCAGGACATCTCCCGGTGGCGGAGCGATGGCTGGGAAATCTTCCTGCCAAACCCACTGTTGCCTTAGGTTTTACTTGAAGGGCCCCCAGTTCCTGTCATTCCTCCGCAACCATAGCCAGAAGCTGCCCTTTTCCGCCTCTTCTGACAGCTCTTTAGTTGCTCTCCGGTTGCCTGCTCCAAGGTCTCTGAGCAAGCGGGAAGTAGAGGAGCCCACAAAACCCCTGCACCCCACCTCTACTGGGCATACTGTTGTTTTCCAGCCCGCCTCCCTGCACTCGGCTGCCAGGTCTTCATACTTCGCAATATTGTATTCGCAAGGGAAGCCAGATAAAAATATATTTTTTCCCTTTCCACATTATCAGCTGGAAACAAATGGGTTCACCACCACCTTCCTAAGAGAAAAAAAAATCATAATAACGCAGTTGGAGCGCAACACTCCAATGGAAGACATCTGCCAATTTGGAGGCTTAGTAATTCAATTGAGTACTTTCTGCAAATTGGTTGATGACGAAAGGCTGCCAAATTGAGCAGGGTACAATAACGCATTGTGGGCCAAGTGTGATTATTTTGCCATGAGTTGATCCTCCCATCCCTATTCCACACACTTTTATCAGAGACAAAATGCTGCAGCTCTTGGCTCCCCGTGGCATTTGTGCTGAGCATGCATCCTAACAGATGTTCGGTGGACAATCAGTAACAAATCTGCTCGCAGGTCTCCATCGGATCTGCCCTCTGAACATTTGCCAAACCGCTACTGGCTGTGCAGGAGAGCCAAATGTACTGCAACAACATCAATTAGGCTACATTGACCTTATTTTGTTTGTGCTATTACCGGTGCGTCATATTTTAGGTTAGAGATCATGTCCTACATGTTTATGTCCATGTCTTTGTGTCTGCATTTTGTGTTTTTTTTTATTTTTGCCTACAATGGTGGCTAAATATGTTCGCTACAATAATATTCCTATTGCATGTGATGATTATAATGATTATATAGATAGATAGATAAATGGATACTTTTTTCATCCCCGTAGGGAAAATCTTAGTGTTTATAAGGAAGCACTTTACTTATATAACTTTATAAATCTTTGCAGCTCTAGTTAGAGCCTAATGTAAAGAAATACCGTATTTTCCGCACTATAAGGCGCACCTAAAAGTCTTAATTTTTTTCAAAAGCTGACCATGCTCCTTATAATACAGTGCGCCTTATATATGGCTCAATATTAAATCGCAAGGTCTCGCAACTTACGCAACAGCCGCCGACTCGATTTTCCCCCAAACGTGGAGTAGTCCGCAGTGTATGCTGGGATTTATATACCGGCGTTTCATTGGCTAACCAATGTGTCAATCATCATTTGAATCGATCGCTATTGGCTAAAGTTATTCGGAGCCTCGGATAGGCTAGAGGGCCGAAACAAACCCTGCAATTGGCCGAAAAAGATGTGTCAATTATCAGTAAAATCGATCGCTATTGGCTGAAGTTATTCGGAGCCTCGGATTGGCTAGGGGGCCAAAACAAACCCTGCAATTGGCCGAAAAAGATGTGTCAATCATCCGTTAAATCGATCGCTATTGGCTAAAGTTATTCGGAGCCTCGGATTGGCTAGGGGGCCAAAACAAACCCTGCAATTGGCCGAAAAAGATGTGTCAATCATCCGTTAAATCGATCGCTATTGGCTGAAGTTATTCGGAGCCTCGGATAGGCTAGAGGGCCAAAACAAACCCTTCAATTGGCCGAAAAAGATGACTGAATAGCAAGCTTGCTAAACTACGCCATAAAGAAACATGTTTCATTAGTCTGTATTTGTAAATATTCTACTCTCCTGGATTTACTACACTCACGGTTGTAAGAAGACCATGATTGCGTATCATTATTCCATACCTGCCAACTTTTGAAAGTGAAAAAGCCTAGTAACTACGGTCAGGTCCAGGACGATGCCGGGGTGGGGTGGGGGGATATTGCGAATCGAAAGAAAGCTCAATAATGTATTTAATATAACAGTCATAGAAAACCCTCATAGTTTTCTTTTCTTTTCAATATTTGATACAATAAGAAACAAAACATTTGATTTCATATATATATTTATTTAAATCTTTGTGCCCAGGCATGCACTACCTCGTGTTAGCGAGTCCACTGCAGCGGGGAATCGGAGAGGAGGTTAGCTCCGGGTAGCTCCACGTTAGCGTCCGGGATGCTAGACGTGAGCCACGTTTCCGTAAAACACAGCAAACTGCACTTCCTGTGCGCTTTGTTTTTATTTGGTATAGAGTTCACATTTACGATGATTACGGACGGTACAGAAGACTTATAATGCCGCTAGCCGCTTAGCCTTAGCTCCGGCACTGCATCTACGATAGGACCCCCTCATCACGCCGGCGCGAGAATTGTTCAGGGAAAGGAGTTGATTCTGGCAGCGCCAATAGACTTTTGTTTGAAATTGTACTTTGTCTCCATATTGCGGTGGAATGTTTTTACGATTTTATTTCATTTATTTTCTAAGGGGAAACCCGTAGTATTTTGTGATCCAACCGTAACACCGTAGTGGGTTCAAGAAAACCGTACTCATTACGGCAAAACCGTGGTACTTGGCAGGTATGTTATTCAACGTGCGAACTTAGGTGAGCTATGCGGCTTTATATTTTCCCGGTATCTTGTTTAAGAACGATCTTGAGGTTGCTGTGATGAGTTGAGTGAATTAAACTCAATTCCAAGTGTTTATTGTCATATGCACAGTAAAGTTGCGAGCAAAAAAGAAAATAGAAAGTAAGGAATGGTTGGCATTTCTTGAATCCCAAGACTTTAATCTTCCGAATGATATTTGAAATAATGCATTTGAGTGACATCGTACGGAAACCGCATCCGCACGTGTCTACGACAGGTATTTGCTTCTTTGCAAGCTTTGGGAATGTTAAGGGCGTAATCAGTTTGACTGAATCATCTGACTGTTTTGTCAACGTTCCCATTGTAGCGCCTTATAATCCGGTGCGCCTTATCTATGGAAGATATAGGACCAAAAACTATTTTTTGGGGGTGCGCCCTATAACCCGGTGCGCCCTTAAGTGCGGAAAATACGGTACTACAAATTTTGTATCATTTTCTAAGGAAAAAGAACATGCATAAATATGTAGCGCTAAAAGGTTAAGAATTAAATTATTTTGTATTAAAACTACTTCAAATCTGGAGGCGTTAAAGCTTTAAAGTTATGCTTTAAAGTACACTAATGTAA